>NC_133622.1:2545579-2558079 GCF_048593235.1 Sminthopsis crassicaudata | reverse complement strand
TCTCCTACCTCCTGATATCCACTATGGAAAAAAAAGAAAGGAAAGACTAAAAAAGAAAAATATCCCATCATATGATTTAGACAAAAATAAAGTCACACATTGGTCACATCCAAAAATGTAGATTTTGCATGTTAATCTGTCATCTCTTTGTCATGAGGTGGTTAGTATTCCTTATCATCAGTTCTTTGGAATCATGGTTGAGTATTTCTTTGTTCAGAGGTCCTAAGTCTTGAGGTTGTTTTTTCAATAGTAGTGCTATAGTATTAATTGTTCTCCTGGTAACATTCCCTTCATTCCTTTAGACTTTCAACACAGTATGTCCCGAACCCCCAGGAGCCCAATATGATTGACAAACCATACTTAATTATCAGTCAAAGGAATACATCATCTATTAGGTACTTATTATTAGGTACCTGTGCAAGGTACTGGGAATAAAAATACAAAAAAAGGCCATTTCTTGCCCTAAAAAATTTCAAATTCCAGTGGGGGAGAGAAGAATATTTGGAGAAGGGGGAGGGGAACATAATTAGTGATGCAGATTGCTGCACAAGCTCTTAGTCTCCATAACTGTTTGATTCCCCCTGGAATTCTCAATCTTTACACCTTGTTTCTAGGTCTCAGAGGTAAACTATCCCCAAATGGTGATCTTTCTGACCCTGAAAATGTCACTCTATTGAACAGAATAACCAGCCCCTATTCTCCTCTAGACATAAAGGAATAAGATCTCAATAAAACCTATAGATTATGAGGTGTCCAGAAAATATTGTATCAATTCTAAGTAGCAAATGTGGGAAGGGAAGAAAATTGAATGGAGTAGAGCCACTAGTTCTTGGCAACAAATGCACGAAGCCGGGACTGCCCAGATCAGCGTTGGGCACTGCTAGGAGTAAGCCATAGGCCAAACAAAGCAACAGCGTTTGGCATTTTATCATTTTGGGGGGCGCTGTTGGATGATCAGGAGCCGAGACCTCTGATCCCAATGAATTTTGCTTAACCTGTCTCAGGCTCTTTTCTTTCTTGTGCCCATAATGCGCCTTTGGGTGAGTAGAGTTATAGACGCCATCTTCTAGCTCTGGGTTTATTTGCGGTTTCCTCTGTCTTTTGCAAGGCAGTTTGTGCTGGTCTCAGCTCCATTCATCTTCTTGACTTGGGAGCTCAGGGTGGCCTGCTGAGACTCAGACAGGCCCTTGGGAAATGGAGATAAAGGAAGGAGGAGGAAGGAGGAAATGGGGCCATGTTTGGCAAATAGCTGAGGAAGGGAATTTTGGGAATGAAAACAAAGTCCACTGAAGGTGAACCTTTCATAGCTTCCTGAGACCCAAATTAATCTCTCTCTCCCTTCTCCCAAGAAGAAAAAAGGAGCACTCCAGAGAGAAAGCCTTCTCACTTGGAAGAAAGGAAAGGGGGGAAAGAACCCATTTTTAATCTGAGCTCCTGAAAAACGGACCTATGGCATTATTACTATGGATTTTTGGACAGTGTCTAGTACTCTGTGTAGCAATGGTGTTAGATAAGTACTGAATTTTTTTATGTACAGGTTGCTTTTCTTTTTAATTAATAATTAATACAATACATTCAACTTGTAGTTTTCAAGGCTGTGATTTTTTTCTGACTTTCTATTCTCTTCTGTGTATTTTAAAGAAAAGCTACTTTAATTTCCTCCCTCCCTCCCTTCTTCCTCCTTCCCTCCCTCCTTCCTCTCCTTTTCTTTCTCTTCCTTTTTTTCCTCCTCCCATTTTTCTCTTATCCCCATCCCTCCTCTCTCTCTTCTCCTGATTTTACCTGTCTCTCCCATCACCCCTCATCTAATCAATTTTACTTTGCCACTTTCATGACCAAGGGAGCCTTTCCTGGCACCACGCGTTGCATCCTTGGTATTGGATGGTACGCTCCTCGAGGGCAGGGCCTCGCTTGGCTTTTGTGCGTGTGCCCTCAGTGCTTAACTCAGTCCTGGCTCCCAGTGAGTGCCCCTTAGATGCGTTTCTGTTCATTCATTCTTTTCACCCCACTACAGCTGGCTACAATAAAAATATGATGTCCCAGGGAAGACGCTTTTCCCCAACACTTCATTCATGGCAGGAACGAGAAGGAAGCAAAGTATGCTGAGGAGGGATCTTGCTGGGATCTGGAATTCTTCATAAAAATTCCAGCGGGCCCAGGGGTTCTGGAAGAGCATGCCGGGAGTCTGAGGAAAGAAACGGAGCTCCTACTAAGAAACCCCGAGCACCAAGGAGTGACTCAGCCCAATGAAATGTCAATGAGGTGTCTCGGGAAGACAAGCGGAGCGGTTCCAATTCCTCTCCTCCTTCTGTGCTTCCCGTTGCTCTCGGGCCGACACCGATTGGGCCGAGGCCGAACTGCTCTCCTCGCTGTCTTGTGTCTTTTCCGCTCCCAGCAGCCCTTTCTGTCTCTGCCGGGGCCCTTTGCACATCCCGGGGACTGTGTGTCAACAAGCGATGATGGGTGGAGAAGCGCTTTTATTGTAAAGCGGGATGGCTGGCATTCCCACTTTGGGCCGTTGGCTTTGGGGACCCCTCCCGTTCCCGCGCTTGGCTGATCCTCACTCTTTCGGTTCCATCCAACAAGCCCAACATTTACCAAGGGCCATGGTCAGGCCCGGGTTCAGGGGTGCGCGGGGGAGAATCCTTGTAGGGAGCCCGAAGACCCGGCTCTGCCCATTATTAGCTGTCGGATCTGGAAGCCTGGAGAGAATGACACCGCAGGGCCAGGCAAGGACAGACAAACGCTCTGGGAAACGCCAGGCCCAGGTACATGTCAGCCGGTGGGACGGATGCCGGCCTCGAGGAGACGTGGGCCCCCATTCAGGGTTTAAGAGTCCAGCGTGGGCCGGGGACGCTAATCCACACAAAGCACTGGATCACAGCTCGGAGCCCGAGAGCCACAGGACAGGACCAGGTGCTCCCGGAGGCACCGCAAGCCATTTCCGCCTAGAGACAAACTTGGAAAGATGCTGTGGATCAGGGGCTGGGGAAAGCTGGATAATGAGTCACTCGAGATTTTGCTGTAGGGGAGAAACTGAGAGCCCCGGCATCAATAAGAACCCGGCTTTGAAGCCGTGTGACCCTGGTCAAGTCGCCTGATCTCTTCCATACTTTCCACCACGTAGAACTTACTGTTCTCATCCGTGAAATGGGGATAATGCTCGCACCTTCCTGCCAGGCTTGTGAAAATCAAATGAGATACTATAGGTAGCCTTAAAGCCCTCTGCAAGTGCTAATCATTATTGTTGTTATTTTGTGGGTGTGGGTCCTTCCTCACTGCAGATTGCTGTCCCTCTCTCATGGCAAATAACCTCACAAATTACTGTGGGCAAAAAAAGAAACGCATCGAGAATTACGTCGTCTTGTGGGTTGTTCTAGCTAGAACGCCTTGTCCTCTTGCTGGGCTCAGGCGGGAGCTGAGAACCAGTTTGATAGAAAGTAGGATGTCCTGTTTGGTCCAAAACTTGTATATGAATTATCCAATCAGGTCTTTCGGACTTTGCTTGTTTTGCCAGGCCATCCGGCAGCCCTCACAGGAAGCCCGGTCACAGTGCCCAGGTCTCTGGGCTCGCCCTGCTCTGCCTGCTGCCCAGCTCCCTGATTGCTGCCACCTCCTTCCTCATCGTGCTTCCCGCCCTGCCTGGCCCTGAAGGAAGCCCACGTCCCAGAGGGTTTGTGACCTCTCCGTTGGGACAGGTGAGTGTCTGGAAGGTGAGAGGCCATTCCTTGACTCACTCCGGATTGCCATTCTTGTCTGTCTAGTTATGCTCAAAAACGTCTTGCCTTTTCCCTCCAGTCTCAAGCTCTTCCTTGTTTTTCTCTCCTGTGGCCTCCAAACAGGCGGGGAAATGGCGGAAAACCTCCGGGGCTAGCAGCGCTATTAAGCTCAATTAAGCTATTCTGCTAGAGCTAGGTCTCTCCTGTTAGAGGAGGTCAGCCATGAGGGGCCCCAGAACACGGGGCATTAAACACAGCTGAAAAAGATCTTAAAACAAAGAATATCAGAGCTGGGAGGAGCATTAGGCTGTCCTAATTATTTACAAAGGAGGAAGCCAGCACCCAGAGGTGGCAAGAAACTTGGCTGAGAGAGAATGGAAGACAGAGACCAGGTCTCCAGGCTTCTGTGCTCTCTGAAATGGTCTCTTCAGGGAGACGGAGCTTTGCGTGGGGTTTAAATGCTCTTTTGGGTGAGGGGAGAGAGGAGCTCCACCTGTAATTCACTGGTATAAAGATCTCCCAATGGGGAAATGCCTTCTGTCAGTGAAGATCTCACCTCTGAAACTTAGCTTCTTAGAGAGTTGCTTGTGGTCCTGTGAGGTTCAGTCATTTCCCAAGTTTCTGTGGCAGGAGGAGGAGGAGGAGGAGTAAAGAAAACCTTATCCCACCTCACTCCCATCAAGGAGAGTCTGGGCTCTCTGGAAATAAAGATCTACATCGTAGATTTCTAGAGAAAGTGTGGAGGGGGAGGGATTGCTCAATAAAAGGCTTATTAAGGGCCTCTAGTTCACTGGACACCAAATCTGTCAAATCCTTATTATGTACGAGCATTGCAGCAGGTCCTTGGGACTGCCCAGATGAAGAAGACACGGACTACTCTCATGGACCTCACAATATAATTGTGCAGTTAAAATCACACATTGACAGTTTCAATCTGAGGCAAAATGGGAAAGTCTGACAAGAAAAGGAAAAACTAAACTGCCAAGGCACTTCTTCTGGAGGGGCTGCTTCCATGTGGGGGAGGGCCTAATAAATACTAGTTCACAAAGACATCACACTGTAGGATAGGAATTGACCCCATGATATCGTGGGCAGTGATACTCCTGAGAAACTCCCTCTATCAATATAGGTCAACGCCTTGTTTTTGTTTTTTTTAATCATGACTATAGAGAGTTGTCTAGAGCATGAAGAAGTTAAGTATTCCTAAGATCACACAGCTTGTCTTTGTCAAAGGTGGGACTTGAACTCAGGGCTTCTGGGTTTTGAAGCTGTTTATCTTCCAGCTCAGGTTGAGTCTCATTTTCTTTTAAAAATAAGGAAAATTCAATAATCAGGAGAAAAGTTAGACCATGGAAATGACATTATAGACATTGTAGTATATTGACATTTATATAACATTATCAGAGTAGCTTTCAGATCCCCTCAATGATAAGCCACAGTCCCAGAGGACTGATGATGAGGTATATATACTACTGATCTTTTGCCGGAGAGGCGATTGACCCAGAATGCAGAATCAGACCTACATTTTTGCCCGGGCCCTTAGACGGAAAGAGAAACTCAAAGCCAGAAAAGGCTTCGCTAGCGTGTGCGTGTGGGTATGTAAGGGCTCGAATTTGTTTGCTTTTTAATTTTTATTCATTCATTCATGGGCAGGAATGTGGTTAGACATGGGGAATAAAATGGCCTTGTCTCCTGGCAGAGTTCTGTCCCTTTTCCCCACTCGTGCATCTGTATAGAAAAGCCGAAGGCCAGTGAGTTCCAGGACAATTTTTCAGCACTGATCGCTTGGTGACGCTCCCCTTGCACCGCCAGCCTCCTAGTGGCACTGGTCAGCTTCTCCGCCATATGCCCTAGTAGTCTTTCAGGGGGCTGCACCATGCCCTGCCCACCAGAGGGTACCTTAAAAGACCCTGTATTTCTTTTCACAGTCCTAAGCACGCTTTGGGGACAGTGCTAAAGTGGTTTGGATCAACTCATACTGACTTTGTCTTATTACTTTTGCTTTACATTAAAATGTAAGTCTACTTTCTATACTTTTTCTTTACTTAGCCCGAGAGCTTGCTGGCCGTCTCTTTTTTGGTTGGTTCACGGCTTGCTGTATCCCCTGAATTCAGACTTTCCGTGCTTTGATCACAATGTTCATCGAACATAAAATAGAGTGAAAAGGAAATTGACCAAAGCATCTGTCTCCAGCCTTCCGACCCTCCCCGATGCCCCCTCGGATCTTTGGATGTGGCTGAGGGATTCATGCACTCTCTCCGTGTACCCTGACTGCTGGCTTGAAACCAAAGGATGCAAGGGAAGTTATAGGGGAAGTCACTTTCTTGCTCTGCCTAACCTCTCACTACCCCATTCCTCACCCCAAGACCAGGCCACCAATTCAACGAAGTTAATAATAACTAGTATCTCGCCAGCTCTGGATTTTCTTTCCTTTGAGCTTCACATCTACCATCTCTGCTCCAGAATCAGGACTTGTGCTGGGCTGGCCTTCAATGGAGCCATTCTCATGCTGAACACCTATGGGAATTTCAGCAGCAGCCCCTGCAAGCCCCCACCAGGAATCTCCTTCATAAGAAATAGGAAATTCAGACCTCAAGGGCAGCCAAAGGAATGGAGGAAGACAGTTGTAGGTGCCAATCATATATTGAAATGGAGTCCTCCTTTATCTTCTAAATGGACTTAGGCTCCATTGCAAGCAGGAACTTTTTCCGAGTACAGGAGTTGGGTAGGGAGGGAGACTCATGTTCTCCTGCGTTAGGATAACCAGAGTTTGTTTTCCTATCTTTGAATCATAACTCCAGGCCCTTGAAGGACTGTAATTTAGTGAGAGAAGATAAGATAAGGAAGGAAGACAAGGCAGGGAACAGATTATATGAAGAACTTCCTACCAATGAGAGGTAATTGAAAACGGAGTGGGCTGCCTCTGCAGCAGTATTCCAGGGAGAATGGATGGCCGAGCTCTTTCTTTATAACAATCCTGCGAGAACCCAGATTGGGATTCTTACTTTCCAGACGAGATCACTGAGGTTGTGAAAGGCTCTTGACTTGCTCAGGCACAGAGCTAGAAACTCAAAGCTAGGCGTCAGATGCTGAGTTTGTCTCTCTTGTACTGTATCTTTGTCGCTCTCGGATACCATTTAGAAGAAAATAAGTTGAATCCCTTTCTTCTTTGCTCATCCTTTATGAGTTAGAAAAATACTGCCAACTTTCTCTAAATACCTAGAAGTACATTCAGAGGACGGGCTTGCTGTGTCTGTGCCACTGAGTTCTTGTGCGCCCTTGGCCGATCGATGTGCACTGTCTCTGGGCATCTTCTGCCTCCTCTGTAAAGTGAGGAAGGGCGTTAGATGGCATAGTCTCTCAGTCCTCCTCCAACTACCAATCCTGAAATTCTCCTTGAAGACAGCTATCGAGATCTGAACTTAGAAAACAAAAACAAATTGAATGAAATTAACTTTTTTTTTTTTTTTTTAAAGTAATTGAATTAAATTACTCAGACAGCCCAAACTATGGGAGGTTTTCTCTGGCTGGGAGAATTTGATGGCTCTTTCAAAACATTGTTTTCCTGGTGTTAGTTTCAAAAAAAAAGAAAGAAAAAGAAAAAAGGAAGGGATTATTGTCAGTGAAGGGAAAGAGAAATGAACTTTAAAGAAAGATTCTGAAAGAAATAACAGTTCGATTGAATTCATTTCAACTAACATTTGGAAGTTGTCAGGAGTCAGCATAATTTAGTTTTTAAAAAAAGGCACTGGATGTGAAGTCAGAAGACTTTTGTTTTAATCTTGGCTTGGATCCCCAGAGGCTATGGATCAATGGAGAAGTTAGTTGACCTCCCTGAGTTTCATGATCTTTGCTGGCACATGAAGGTGACTGTTTTTACATTTATAAAAACTAGCATTTATGTGGACTTGAAGGTACTTCAGTCATCATCATAATCATAGCTAGCTTCCCTATAGATCTTCAATACCAGGAAAGCATCTTCTAAATTTTATCTTATTTTCTGCCACACCACAATCCTGAAAGGCAGGTGCTATTATTGCCCACATTTTTACAGCTGAGGAAACTGAGGCAAACGTTGCTTAAGGGTCTCATAGTAAGGATCTAAGGCTTGATTTGCATTCGGATCTTTCTAACTCTGGGAAACTCCATCACTCTACCCACTATTCTACCTTTATCTCATTTGCTCCTCAGAAAATGTCTTGGATGTGAGGATTACAGACAGTACTGACCTTGACTCTTTATCTACAAGTATTTGTACTAGATGAGCTGGAGAGGTGAAAGTGATATCCAGCTGCCCAGGTTTCCATTGTGTGCCCTCTTTTTCTGTTAGTTAATGAAAGGATATAAACATTTTTTTTCATATCTAATAGTTTTTATTTACCAGATATTTGCATGGGTAATTTTACAACAATGACAATTGCCAAACCATTTGTTCCAATTTTTCCCCTCCTTCCCCCACCCCAGATGGCAGGTTGACCCATACATGTTAAATATGTGAAAGTATAAATTAAATGCAATATATGTATACATGTCCAAACAGTTGTTTTGCTGAACAAAAGAATCAGACTTTGAAATAGTGTACAATTAGCCTGGGAAGGAAATCCAAAATGCAGGCGGACAAAATTAGAGGGATTGGGAATTCTGTGTAGCGGTCCATACTCATCTCCCAGACTTCTTTCCCTGGGTGTAGCTGCTTCAGTCCATTACTGCTCTATTGGAGCTGATTTGGTTCATCTCCTTGTTGGAGAGGGCGTCGTCCATCAGAATTGATCCTCATACGGTATTGTTGTTGAAGTGTACAACGATCTCCTCATCTCACTCAGCATCAGGTCATGTCAGTGTCTCCAGGCCTCTCGGAAATCGAGAGGATATAAACACTATAATGCTTTAAGCAGAACAAATCATGAAATGAGGTGGATGAGGAAGCTGACTCTGAGAAAGGTGGGGCACATCCCCATCATCCCTGAGGCGATATTCAAATCCACATCCTCTACATTACCTCATCATTGAAAGGAAAGTACTTTCTTAGCCGTAAAGCTTTATAAAAACATGGCTTCTTGTTACTGAATACTTAAGTTAAAGCATTTACACCAAAAATTAGGAAGCATAAAAATGCAATGTTTGTGTTTAAGGCACTCACAGGATTCATCCATATCTCTTTCTGTATCAATAGCTATTTATATACAGATTTCTGATTCTTTGCCCTCACCCCTAAAATCTGGGATTTTCATTCACTGTAGCACTTAGTATATCTTTTCTCAGCTCCACTTCTAAGCAGTTCACCAAGGTCAAAGCAGAAATATTTTATGTACAAGACAAGTTTCCCTTCCTTCCAACAGAGTTCCTGGAAAGTATTGATGCTTGTCAACTCCCCACATTTATAGATTCCATTACCCACAGTGGTGCATTGGGTGCAGCTTCTAGCCAATGACATTGCTTGTAGTTCCTCAGTAGTGTGACACTGCTCATTTTATTACACGATTCTCTAATTCTCCTCTGTTCTATCTCTTGGTAGAGTTAATTCCTAATGCAGTATTCCAGCTTCCTTCTGCTGCTCTACTTTCACTTAAAGTGATCCCACTGGCTCTTTTCCCATTGGAAAACTTCTCTACTTGTGGGGCTTCTGAATATGGCACAGGCTAGAACTTCAGAGGTTCCCTATCATGTTGCCATCACAGTTTGGAAGATGTATCCCATTGACATGTTCCATTTTGAAGCCTCTCCCACTCACCTTTGGTTTTACACACACACACACACACACACACACACACACACACACACACACACACACACACAAATTATCCAGGAATCAGGAATGCAAATATCCTGATCTCATTTTGTCTGCCATTGACAACTGGTGAAATCACAATCTGAGGTCCCCCCTTCTTCTCACCAAATAAGTAGTATGTTTCCCACTCATGACTCTAACTAATATGAATTTAAAAACTTTCTTCTACACTCCAATTGTCCCTGTAGGTCTAGAAATCTCTCTATGGTCAACAAGGAAGAGATATTCCAATTCACTTTAGATCAATAAGTATTTATTAAGTATCTACTGTGCTAGACTATTTCCTGAACATCACCTGCCTCAGGGCAGCATTACTTCAGCATTACTTTTCCCAGAAGGAGAAAAAATTAGCAATTTCCAGTAATGAAGATTTAGATGAGATTCAGTCCCTGATAGCATAAAACTCAAAGATAAATTCATTCCTTTCTTTTTCTTTCTTTTTTGGGCTTCCCTAACCCTCTCATACCTTTCCTACCCTCCTCCCCATCCACAAAAAAACAAAAACAAAACTGTCTTGAACAAATATGCTTAGGCAAACAAAGCAAACGTCCAATCAGTGTTAGGACTGAATTCACCCTCTGCAGGAAACCAGAACACATCTTTGTGTGTGTGTGTGCATGTATGCATATTTGTATGTCTCTTGTCTACTAGAATAGAACACAAACTCCTGCTTTCTCTTTTTCTGTATATAAGCAGGACCTAATACAGTAAGTGCTTAAATACTGCTCCTTATTTTGATCTTAAAACCAGCAGCCATGAGTTTCCATTTGATTATGAGGTGGCCCTTTTCTTGTCCAGGGCCAACTGTTTTACATGTGTGCTTGGCCCCATCTTTTCAGGCTTTCTCCCACAGATGGCCCCTTTAAAAATCCCTTTATTTTCTTTAATCTTCAACTCCTCTTTTCTTACTGGAGTTTTCACTAATGTTTTTAAACACGTCTAAACCTTAAAAGACCCTTACTAGACACTACTATCACTTCAAATTATTGTCCTATATATGTCCTCTCTTTCTCAGCCACCAAACTTCAAGAAAAAAATCGTCTCCAAATATTGCTTCCACTTCCTTTCCTCTCACCCCTCAATCCTTTGCAAGCTGATTTCCATTTCACCAATCATTTGACACTTTTCCCAAAATTCCCAATGATTTTTGGATTTCCAAAGACGATGCTTTTTTTCCTCCCCCAGTTCTCGTTCTTCTTGACCTCTGTGCTCCACAGGACACTTTTGATTGCCCTTTCCTCCAGGACACCCTCTTTCTCAGAGATTTCCTGTTATGATTCTCCCCTGGTTCTCCTCCTACTTGACTGACCCAGTTGTTCTCAGTCCCTTTACTGTGACTCATCTCCATATCACTCCCCCAGGCATGGATGCGCCCCAAGGCACTATCCTGGAACCTTTTGGTCTCTGCCCTTCCCCTTGGCAACCTCATCAGTTTGCACGGGTTTGCTTATCATCACTGCACATATGTCGATTTGCCCAGCTCCCTCCTCTCCCTTGAGTTTCAGGTCAATCACCAATTATCCAATGTCTGTTTCCCACAGAGACTTAAAGGCAATAGATCCAAAGTAGAACTGCTCATTCTTCTCTTTCCTGCCGCTGCTTCCCAAGTTGCCTAATTATCCCACAGGGGACACCCTTCTATTCTCTTAGGTTCTTTTGTTGTCTTCTCCCACTCCTTATTCTCGCCCACCCCACGGGCCCAAACCATTTAACCTAAAGTGTTCTAAGCAATTCTCTAAGAAGAGAAGAGCCAAAGTGGGTAGAGGGCCAGACTCAGAGCCAGGAGGTTTGGGCTTCGGACATCCTCAGATACTAAGTGGGTGGCCCTGGGCAAGGGAATGTCCTGGGCCTTTAGTGTCTGAGCTGTAAAATGAGCAAGGCTGGGGCAGGGGCCCTCTCCTCCTTCCACGTGCACCATCTGGTGCTGAGGGAGAAGGGGAATATTCACTCTTGGGCTAATGAGCCGAAGGGGGCTTTGGGAATCATCAACTATACCCTCTTTTTACAAAGGAGGGAACTGAGACCGAAGGTCCTAAGCTGTCTAGTAACACAGCTTCCAATCCAGGGCCCCTGCCTTTAAAGCCAATCCTCATGTTATACTGAGGAACGATTAGAGGGACTAGGGAGTGAGCAGGTAGAACAGTCCGAGCAAAGGTGCCTCAAGATGGCTCTGAGAGGACGCCCTCCTGCTCACTGAGGGTAAAGTCTGAAAGCCAAAGCTGAAGGAAAATCCCACCATCTGCACCTTAACCTTAACAAATGACAATGACTATAACAACAACAACAACCATATATACACACTCACACAATGCACATGAACACACTCACACTCATGCTCTCACACTCACACACACACACTCAGACTCCCTCACGCACCTTCACACTCACACTCACACACACACACTCACTCACAATATTCCCACAATACATACTCACACTCCCATGCACTCACACACATTCACACTCACATATTCACACACATACTCACACACATTCACACTCACACACATTCACACTCACACACATTCACACTCACACACACTCACACTCACACACACACTCTCACACACATATTCACACCCACTCACACACACATAGTTACACACACTCACACACATTCACACTCACATATTCACACACATACTCACACATACTCACACATACATTCACATATACTCACACACATTCACACACATATTCATACACACACACACACACTCACACACACTCCCATGCACTCACACACATTCACACTCACATATTCACACACATACTCACACATACATTCACATATACTCACACACATTCACACTCACATATTCACACACATACTCACACATACATTCACATATACTCACACACATTCACACTCACATATTCACACACATACTCACACATACATTCACATATACTCACACACACATATTCATACACACACACACACACTCACACACACTCCCATGCACTCACACACATTCACACTCACATATTCA
>NC_133622.1:2490579-2543079 GCF_048593235.1 Sminthopsis crassicaudata | reverse complement strand
TTCATACACACACACACACTCACACACACTCCCATGCACTCACACACATTCACACACATATTCATACACACACACACACTCACACACACTCCCATGCACTCACACACCTTCACACTCACACTCACACACTCACACACAGACTCCCTCACACACATACTCACACACAGCATACTCACACATACATTCACATATACTCACACACATTCACACACATATTCATACACATACTCACACATACATTCACATATACTCACACACATTCACACTCACATATTCACACACATACTCACACACATTCACACTCACACACATTCACACTCACACACATTCACACTCACATATTCACACACATACTCACACATACATTCACATATACTCACACACATTCACACACATATTCATACACACACACACACTCACACACACTCCCATGCACTCACACACATTCACACTCACATATTCACACACATACTCACACATACATTCACATACACTCACACACATTCACACACATATTCATACACATACTCACACATACATTCACATATACTCACACACATTCACACTCACATATTCACACACATACTCACACACATTCACACTCACACACATTCACACTCACACACACTCACACTCACACACACACTCTCACACACATATTCACACCCACTCACACACACATAGTTACACACACTCACACACATTCACACTCACATATTCACACACATACTCACACACATTCACACACATATTCATACACACACACACACACACTCACACACACTCCCATGCACTCACACACATTCACACTCACATATTCACACACATACTCACACATACATTCACATATACTCACACTCACACACACATATTCATACACACACACACACACACACTCACACACACTCCCATGCACTCACACACATTCACACTCACATATTCACACACACACTCACACATACATTCACATATACTCACACACATTCACACTCACATATTCACACACATACTCACACATACATTCACATATACTCACACACACATATTCATACACACACACACACACTCACAAACACTCCCATGCACTCACACACATTCACACTCACATATTCACACACATACTCACACACATTCACACTCACACACATTCACACTCACATATTCACACACATACTCACACATACATTCACATATACTCACACACACATATTCATACACACACACACACTCACACACACTCCCATGCACTCACACACATTCACACTCACATATTCACACACATACTCACACACATTCACACTCACACACATTCACACTCACACACACTCACACTCACACACACACTCTCACACACATATTCACACCCACTCACACACACATAGTTACACACACTCACATACATTCACACTCACATATTCACACACATACTCACACATACACATACATTCACATATACTCACACACATTCACACACATATTCATACACACACACACACTCACACACACTCCCATGCACTCACACACATTCACACTCACATATTCACACACATACTCACACACATTCACACTCACACACATTCACACTCACACACACTCACACTCACACACACACTCTCACACACATATTCACACCCACTCACACACACATAGTTACACACACTCACATACATTCACACTCACATATTCACACACATACTCACACATACACATACATTCACATATACTCACACACATTCACACACATATTCATACACACACACACACTCACACACACTCCCATGCACTCACACACATTCACACTCACATATTCACACACATACTCACACATACATTCACATATACTCACACACATTCACACTCACATATTCACACACATACTCACACACATTCACACTCACACACATTCACACTCACACACACTCACACTCACACACACACTCTCACACACATATTCACACCCACTCACACACACATAGTTACACACACTCACACACATTCACACTCACATATTCACACACATACTCACACACATTCACACACATATTCATACACACACACACACACACACTCACACACACTCCCATGCACTCACACACATTCACACTCACATATTCACACACATACTCACACATATTCATACACACACACACTCACAAACACTCCCATGCACTCACACACATTCACACTCACATATTCACACACATACTCACACACATTCACACTCACACACATTCACACTCACATATTCACACACATACTCACACATACATTCACATATACTCACACACACATATTCATACACACACACACACTCACACACACTCCCATGCACTCACACACATTCACACTCACATATTCACACACATACTCACACACATTCACACTCACACACATTCACACTCACACTCACACACACACTCTCACACACATATTCACACCCACTCACACACACATAGTTACACACACTCACATACATTCACACTCACATATTCACACACATACTCACACATACATTCACATATACTCACACACATTCACACACATATTCATACACACACACACACTCACACACACTCACACACACTCCCATGCACTCACACACATTCACACTCACATATTCACACACATACTCACACATACATTCACATACACTCACACACATTCACACACATATTCATACACATACTCACACATACATTCACATATACTCACACACATTCACACTCACATATTCACACACATACTCACACACATTCACACTCACACACATTCACACTCACACACACTCACACTCACACACACACTCTCACACACATATTCACACCCACTCACACACACATAGTTACACACACTCACACACATTCACACTCACATATTCACACACATACTCACACACATTCACACACATATTCATACACACACACACACACACTCACACACACTCCCATGCACTCACACACATTCACACTCACATATTCACACACATACTCACACATACATTCACATATACTCACACACATTCACACTCACATATTCATACACATACTCACACATACATTCACATATACTCACACACATTCACACACATATTCATACACACACACACACACACACACTCACACACACTCCCATGCACTCACACACATTCACACTCACATATTCACACACATACTCACACATACATTCACATATACTCACACTCACACACACATATTCATACACACACACACACACACACTCACACACACTCCCATGCACTCACACACATTCACACTCACATATTCACACACACACTCACACATACATTCACATATACTCACACACATTCACACTCACATATTCACACACATACTCACACATACATTCACATACACTCACACTCACACACACATATTCATACACACACACACACTCACACACACTCCCATGCACTCACACACATTCACACACATATTCATACACACACACACACTCACACACACTCCCATGCACTCACACACCTTCACACTCACACTCACACACTCACACACAGACTCCCTCACACACATACTCACACACAGCATACTCACACATACATTCACATATACTCACACACATTCACACACATATTCATACACATACTCACACATACATTCACATATACTCACACACATTCACACTCACATATTCACACACATACTCACACACATTCACACTCACACACATTCACACTCACACACATTCACACTCACATATTCACACACATACTCACACATACATTCACATATACTCACACACATTCACACACATATTCATACACACACACACACTCACACACACTCCCATGCACTCACACACATTCACACTCACATATTCACACACATACTCACACATACATTCACATACACTCACACACATTCACACACATATTCATACACATACTCACACATACATTCACATATACTCACACACATTCACACTCACATATTCACACACATACTCACACACATTCACACTCACACACATTCACACTCACACACACTCACACTCACACACACACTCTCACACACATATTCACACCCACTCACACACACATAGTTACACACACTCACACACATTCACACTCACATATTCACACACATACTCACACACATTCACACACATATTCATACACACACACACACACACTCACACACACTCCCATGCACTCACACACATTCACACTCACATATTCACACACATACTCACACATACATTCACATATACTCACACTCACACACACATATTCATACACACACACACACACACACTCACACACACTCCCATGCACTCACACACATTCACACTCACATATTCACACACACACTCACACATACATTCACATATACTCACACACATTCACACTCACATATTCACACACATACTCACACATACATTCACATACACTCACACTCACACACACATATTCATACACACACACACACTCACACACACTCCCATGCACTCACACACATTCACACACATATTCATACACACACACACACTCACACACACTCCCATGCACTCACACACCTTCACACTCACACTCACACACTCACACACAGACTCCCTCACACACATACTCACACACAGCATACTCACACATACATTCACATATACTCACACACATTCACACACATATTCATACACACACACACACTCACACACACTCCCATGCACTCACACACATTCACACACATATTCATACACACACACACACTCACACACACTCCCATGCACTCACACACCTTCACACTCACACTCACACACTCACACACAGACTCCCTCACACACATACTCACACACAGCATACTCACACATACATTCACATATACTCACACACATTCACACACATATTCATACACACACACACACTCACACACACTCCCATGCACTCACACACATTCACACTCACATATTCACACACATACTCACACATACATTCACATACACTCACACACACTCCCATGCACTCACACACATTCACACTCACATATTCACACACATACTCACACATACATTCACATACACTCACACACATTCCCATGCACTCACACACACATGCACACTCACACCCTTTCCAAGCTCATCATGGCATTTTAAGAGCCCCTTCCCCCCTGTGCAGAAGCTCTGCATTGTCAAAGTGCATTTCTCAGAGCCCTGGGTGTCCCCACAGATCCCTTGAGGACAGGGTGTCCCCCCGACTATCCGGGGACTTGAAAGAATGCTCGGGTGTCCCTGCCATCCCAGGTCGAGACCTCTCCGTGGCTGTCACCAGAGAGGCTGCTCGCAGAAATTGGGAAGATGTTTATCCTAAGAATTCCCGCTCTAATTTATGGCCTTCTCCAAACAGCATCTCCAGCTTTCAGTCCCCGGAGCAGAGATAAGCAGGCCGGCTTCTCGGAGACCATAAGGGCATTTTTCAGCCTGCCGTCCATCCCAGGGAAGAAACAAAACCTTGGTCACGTGGACACCCCCAAAGACTTCGGCTGTCTCCTCTTTCACTTGTGTTCCCCAATCCCCCTACAGTGAGCTTTCATCTCGATTCTTATCAGTTTTATTCTCGGGCTGCAATTTTAAAATGGCACCTCAGTCTAATTCCAAGCTTCTTAAACTGTGGGCTGTGATCCCAGAGGGGGTCACACACCTGGACGTGAGGTTGTGAATTATGATGTATCATTAACAAATGTTTGATTTTTGTACCTATTTTATATATCTCTAGACTTGGGGAGTGCAAAAACTTCTCAGGCAAAAAGGGGGCTCAGGTAGAAAAGGCCTAAGAAGCTCTGCTCTCTGATTGAGTAGGAGGGGGCTGCCTCCCTCTCCCCAATTTATATACAGACTAATTTCTAGTATTGGGCCCTAAACAAGTGAGGTTAGAGAGGGGTGATTGACTTGTAAGGGAAGACTATCTAAGGTATAACACTAGTATTTGCATTAACGAACAACTTTAAAGAAAAATGCTCATCGACTGCCCAATTGATAACAAGGGGATTGGAGAAATAATTCAATTCAGTTTCAGGTTTGGGACTGCCTGCTCCTAATTCGATCCAACAATCCAATGTTTGTGAAGCACTTGCTTCTACTCTTCTACAAATAGTAAGAATGGAGAGAGAGAAATGAAACAGTTCTTGCCCTCAACAAGCTTGTTGGGAGGTGGGGAATGTGGGTAAGAAAAGTGATAACCTGCACACAGATGAGGAATTGTAAAGTAGACATACAAATAAGAAATCATTTTGTTGTTGTTGGACAGGGAGAACCGAATAGAACCGGGCAAGGTCTCTGACAGGAGGTTGCTTCCAAGTAGAAATGAGGAGGGAGCTAGGGTGAGTGTGGGGTGTGGGGGAGAGCCTAGGCAAAAGCATGGAGATAGGAGAGAGATTGCGTGCATGAAGACTAGTAAATAGGTCAATTTAACTGGAATGTGGAGTGTGTGAGGGGAGCAACGTGCAATCAGACTGGCCAGATAGATTAGAGGCAGATTGTGAAGTGCTTTAAATGCCAAAAAGAGGAGAATGCTTTTTATCTTAGACCTGGAGGGAATAGAAAGCCACTTAAGGTTTTTGAGCGGGGTAGTAGTCAGACCTGGGCTACAGGAATGTTACTTTGGCAGCCGTATGGAGGATGGATTCCAGAGGGGAGGGCCTACTGGTGGGGATGGGGGGAGGAGGAGGACAGTGTGCCAGAGGTATACAGAAAGTCGATAATGTCTTACCAAGGGAGGAGATGGCACTAACAACTGCAAGTGTCAGCAATGACCTGGTATACAATGGGAGGTGGAATCTAAAATGACCTTTCTCAGCCTCAGTTTCTTTATCTGTAAAATGGGGATAATCACAGCATTTATCTCACAAGCTTATATATACATATACAGATATTCAGGGATTTGCAAATCTTTTAAATGCTTGCTATATTATTATTTTCAGTTTACAGTTGATGGAGGCTTGGAGAAAGGAAGAGGCTTGTCCAAGATAAACCAATGGCCCACTGGGTCTTGGATTCAGATGTCTTGACAACTGCCCTATTTGGCACCCATCACAGTAAAAAATCAAGAGTGGTTTTCTTTTGAGGGAGGAAGGGGTCTTCAAACTGGCAGGAAAATAAATACCCGTAATCTACTTTAGCAAACAGAATGTTTGGGTCCTAGCACCTTTCTTTTTTAATTTAATATTTTGTTTTTCCCCAATTAAATGTAAAAACCAATTTTAAACATCTAGAATTTTTCTAAGTTCCAAATTTTCTCCCTTCCTTCCTCCCCTCCTCTAGCACCTTTCAAAGAAGATTTCGACGCAGAATGAAACAGTTTGCCTTGCTCTTCTCCACTCCTGCCTCCCCCCAGCATAACAAGCCCCTTTGTGAATGATACCAGATCAGACTTAGAGCTAAAGGGGTTTTAGAGGCGTTATAGTTCACCTGCCCCCACTTTAAAGATAAGAAAATTGAGACCTTGAGAGGCTGTGACTTACCAACAATCAAATATCTGGGATAAACACCAAACTCCTCGGACTCCATAACCATTTTCATGTTTCACTGATAGCCACATGACGTGGCCCTCTTTTTACTTCCCTGGAGACTTAGGAAGCTCATCTGGGGAGTGCCCCCTCAAGCTCATTTGGGAGGTGCCCCTCTCCATTGGAGTTCCCCTTCATTCTTCCTATATCCCTCCAATAGAGTAAAGCCTTCCCATAGAACTGCTGTAAGGAATCCCTCCCTCTGTGTGTGTGCACATCTATACACATGGCTGTGTGCTTTTCATGCGAGAGATGCCTGCAATTATTCTGGATTCCTACATTTAGTTCCCCTTCCACTGTTTCCCCAGCCCCGACACTTGTGGCTTGCTTCGTGCTAGGAGCATCTTTGCTTGTTTAGCCTTTCCTGGTTAAAGAGGGAGAGCAGTTCTCAACCTTCCCATGTCACCCTTCCCTCTGCCTCTCTGGCCCCAACTCCTCTGCATCGGGCTTTGGGCAGAGCCCTCCAGGGATCTGGTTTATTTGGTTTTCACTTTTCAGAAAAAGACCTATTTCAAAAAGTCCCATCCCCAGCCAAAAGGCAAATTTAAATAAAGTTCATTTGTTTAACTAGATTTATAGCTTCACATGCAATCATCTTTTTTATATGATGGCAATGCTTATGTTATTCCATAAATTAAAAAAAATACATAAAGCTCGTTTCCCTTTCCCCCATTTGAAAATGGATTTGTTTTGGGTTTTTTACAGCTCTGCTACCGAGGCAATTTGTGCTTTGTAGAATAGAGGCTCTAATTAAATGGGGGAGGGAAAGGGAATTACAATTGAATACATTAGAATTCTCCCTCTATGCATTTCTTTGCTGCTGAGGCAAAGAAGGCAAACAGTCCACAGATTGATTAACAGGATGCAAAGTTTATTTTTAACTCTTTATTAAGTTGGCCACCCCCCTTTCCCTTCTTTGAAATTCCTGAATAAATCTTTTCATCAGAGATCAAAACCCTAGTTTGCACCGACTTATGAAAATACTTTCAATTGTTATTATCGAACTTTAATTACACCAATATGCTCTTCAGCACTTAGGAAGGGCTTTGTTCTTCCCAAACACTACCAAGGTAATGGCTATTCCAGAGGGGGTTTTATTGCTTGGATGCAAAGTAGGGAGTCCGTAAGCTTCCCCAAATCTCCCTAGCAGAGATAGCATCTTTTCCCTCAAGCTAGGAGAATGAGAGTTTATTTACTTGATTTAAAGCTAATTTTATCGTCTGTTATGTTTTCATTCTATCCTGGCATCAATAATAGGAGAGATTGAGTTTTTAAAAATGTAAATAGGAATAGAATCAAACCTATTATCCAATTAATGTGAATAAGGCAAAAATAAGTCAAATACCAAATAGTAGAGATGAGACCTTTAGATTATTCACAACTACTATAAAACAAGGCTGGAGAAATTATAGAATATGGTGAGTAGCCAAGAGAAAATCAGAGATAACATTTCAAGGGTAGTGGGGATTGGGGCATTGGAGTCATTGAAAGACTCTATTCAAAGCATACTTCAGATACAGGCTGTGTGATATTGGGGAAGCCATTTAACCTCTCTCAACTTCAGTTTCCCTATCTGTTAAATGGCTTTAATACCAGGAGTACCTACCAGCCTAGCTCACCAGACTCTTATGCATAAAACAAAGTATGAAAAGTGCTTTGGGATCTTGGAACTGCCAATATAAATGTCAGTTAATAGTTTGCTATGGGATAGATTAAGGGAAAGAAAAAGCAGAGAAAAACTGAGTTTCTGAGGCTGATGTACAAGTTAAAACCTAGACACTTAAAAAAGAACTTGAGAGATCTGGGTCTTGGAGCAGAATGAAGACTTTTCCTGATGCTTCTAAAGCAGGTGATTGCCTTTTCATCTTGAGGATGTAGTTCTGCGGGCGTTCCTCATGCTTTAGTATATAGGACTTGGCAGCCCCCCTTCCCCCACCCCCAAAGCCCTTTCCCATTACTCTGTATAACCTTGGGGACAAGCTTTGTATCCATCCATCCAGCACACACTTAAGTGAAACGCTTTCCTAACGTTTTCCAAGGGAGCCAGCCAAAAATGCTGTAAGTGGGAAAATGTGAAAAAAGGGACACTCTGTGTGTGTGCGTGTGAGCAGAGTGGTTGATACTGTGCTTGGAGGGCCCTGGCTGGAACACATTATCAGTGTGAAGGAGCTGCTGGGCTTTCACTGTGAGTATCTCATGCTAGGTTCTTGGCAACTTTGCTCCTTGAAGAATTGACTTTTGGAATCTAACAGTCACTTGTCATTTGATATTTTATCTTTCTAAAGTAAGTGTTCTCTGAATGTGGGCTAGGTTGTATAATTACACTACTTTAATGAGACTGACCCAGAATAGACTATGGAGAAGACAAAACCTTTTCAAAGGGGTATTTTGAAGAAAGGAAGTTGATTGTGGTCAACCTCTGTTTGCCTCACTTGAGACTTGTGTTGAATTATTCTTTAGGGACTTCATGGGGAAGAAATGAATGATGTTGTTGAGGAGAACTTGCATTACAACATGGTTTCCAAAAATATCAAAGGTGTTTGGCTCTCCATTCGTAGCGACTACTTTTGGGGGGTTGGGGGGAAATTTCTATCAGTCTATTCCCATCACTGAAATCTGGGACCACACCCTCCTCTTTTTTTTTTTTTTTTTTTGCACACCCTCTGTATAGTTGGACTAAATACATTTTTAACAGGAGATTTGTAAGACTGTTGAGTACTTTTTCCTACTTTCTTGGTGAAATGATGGCTTTTTTCTTCCTATTTTTGATTTCCCCAATTAATGAAGAAAAAGAAAGTAATCACTGGCAATTTCGAATTATTACTGCAATGATTTTCTTCCCTGTGGACTCTTTCCAAGTCTTCCCTTTATTTTCTTGGGAAGTAGAGATTGAGCTACTGGGCTACTGACGGACCTTTCATCTCTAAATCTGATCCTATGAATTATATGAAAGGATGGAAGAGACACAGAAACTGTTTTCCTTAAGTCCACACAAAAAAATGAGGTAAAAACTCCCAAATTTATCTGAAAATCCCCTCGGATTCAGAATTTGAATTTTGGTTTTCTATTAGGAAAAAGTTTGACTTTTCCTTCTGAATGAAGGATGCTAGATAAGTATCATTGTTCCCCACCAGAAAAACCAAAGAACTCTCAAAAGGTCACTGTGTTCCATCTGGTACAGGTGGAGTTTTCTCGGTGGGTCATAGTTTAACCCCCAAATATGAAAACAGTCAAAGACCCCCCTGGGGCCAAAGATGTCTTGTCTCTGAAGTAAGATAAGACTTGTATTTCCATTAGTAGTATTTTACTAGGAAGGATTAAAATCTTAAAATGCATTTTTTTTTAATGTCCAGAATAGTTTCTTTTTAAATGTCAATGTGTTTCCTCAGTTACTCTCAGGAAACGGAAAAATGTGATATTGTATCTTTAAAACATAGTTTTCTTTTGAAAAATCCCCCTTGTAACTTTTTAGATTCCAATTCCCTGCAAAAAAGGGCCTGTATAGGCTCAGCACTGCCCGGTAAGCACACTTGGATTTTCCTTGTGTGTATGTTCTCTTTTCCCCCTTCAGTACAGGAAATCCTGCTTCCACTTTACACTTTCAGCCTTACAGGCAAGAAAATTATATATTTATTGAAAAGGTAAGAATATATCCATTGGCCCCTCCTGTGGATATATTATTGTCAACCACACTAGCCTCTGCCATGTTTTATATTTCTGATAGAACTCATGCTTTCCACCCTAAAATGAATCCATTTGCTTGGCAGACTCATTTCTAGGCATTTCACGTTGTGTTTGCCAGGTTGGTTGAATAAAAAAAAAAACAAATTGACCCAGAAAATGCATTTCTCTCCAACAAGTGCATTCCTTCGGAAGATTTCTGAAAAGCATTTATTTGATCAGCCACAGATCCTTCCCCAGTCCCTTCATTTTGCTTGTAGTTTTCATGACAAGCACAAGAGGGCGAGTGTGGATCCCATTGTATTAGTCTCCTTCCAATAAATGGATTTTTGTGGGATGACATTTTGGTAAACAATATTTAATCTAGACTTGGTTGACATTTAATGCCTTTAATTCTATTCATAATTAGGAGGAAAGAAAAGTTCTGTTCATACTCTATCTACCAGGCAGCCTGCAAACCAGGAAACCCCTGATGGGACTCTGGGCAAATCAGGTCATTTCCAGAGTTGCTCTCAAGTCTGGAAAACTGGAAGCTGCAGGGAAGTTCCATCATGCATTTGTAGAGGGAATCTCCACACCTAAAAGTTTCCCAGACCCACCAACTCAACGGTTCACCCTCTCTTGTGACTAATGCCCAACTCAGAAGGTACTTTGCTATTGGCCCTCTAGGTTCTTTCCTTGGGCTGAGAGGAGCTGTTATTCTTTGGAGTTTCCAGGATCTCTGAGCAAGTTACTGGTAGGACCTGAGAAAGATCCTGGCTGTGGAGTAACAGGCCCTAGGGTCAGAGCCCAACTATGGGTAGCTTGTAGCTTCAAGCAGGTCACTCAGCCTCCCCGGCCTCGGCCTCTGATCAGGAAAATGATGACTTGAGGCGCCTCCCAGCTCCATGTTAGGCTTCAGATCCAGTGTTTTGGTGGCAGCCCAGCAAGGGCTGTTTTATGGAAGTATCGTGATAGTAGTTCAATCGCTATTTAGTAAGAGCGAACTACGGGCCAGGCGCTGTGCTAGGTGCTGCCTGACATACCAGCCAAGGTCATTTCAAGAGGGAGGGAAGACTAACAATTCTGTGGATGTAGGGGGTGATGTCTAAGCGATGCTTTCAGGGATTCTAGGGAGTGTAAAAGGCGAAGTCTTCCCTTTTTCCAATCTTTCATCCTCTCCGTCCTTCCCTTCTCCCACAATAAAACTGCTTCTTCTTTAAAAAACAAAAACAAAAGACAAATTCGAGCTAGCAGATTTGTTAGGGCAGCGAGGTGGTGCATTGGTGGTGCTTGGAAGACTTCAGAGTTCAAATCCACATTCAGACACTTGCTAGCTATGTGACTCTGGGCAAGTCATTTCATACTATCTACCTCATTAAGTGAGCTGGAGAAGGAAAAGGCAGATCACTCCAGCATCTTTCCCAAGAAAACCCCAAATGGGGTCACTGAGAGTCAGACATGGCTGAACAACAGAGTTTTATTGGAGGGAAGCGGGAGGAAGGAGAGATAATTTTTTTAAACATGGTATTAATATAAAAAATATCTATGTGTTTAAGGTCAAACCAATTAAGAGCATCAATTTCCCACTGTTGAGCCAATCACATAAGAATGAAAGATTTCTTTCCAGAAATGGTACCAGTGCAGGGCAATGGGGATAATGTAGGGTCTGCAGACCATCCTGTATAAGGATTAGCTGGCCAGATTGGGGATGTTTTTCTTGTGGAAGAGAACGCTTGAGGGGAAATATGATAACCTGGAGAACTTAAAAGTGGAGCCACTAGTCCTGATGGATCAAATCTTGGCTCTTCCAAGGATTTACTGAGCTACTGGGCTGCTGACGGACCTTTCATCTCTAAATCTATGATCCTATGAATCATATGAAAGGATGGAAGAGACACAGAAACTGTTTTCCCTAAATCCACACAAAAGAATGAGGTAAAAACTTCCAAAACCAAATGTTAACATTAAGGGAAATCTTGGTAATCATTGTTGTAGAATTGTTGGGGTTTTCTTGACAAAGATACCGGAGGGGGTTGCCATTTCCCTCTCCAGCTCATTTTACAGATGAGGAAACCGAGGTAAACTGAGTGAAGTAAGTTGCCCAGGGTCACATAGCGAGTGAGTGTCTTTGGCCAGATTAGAATTCAGGCCTTCCTCACTCCAAACCTAATGCTCTATTCATTGTGTTACCTACCTGTCCCAAGGTAATCCTTAACTCTGTCCAGAAGTAGAAGGTGGTGGTCTCATGAGGGAGTAAATTAGCCACTGCTGGCTGAATGATATATGGAGATAAACTGTTGGATGACCATTTACCAGGAATACTGTCAGTGGAGACGCCCATTTAGGCGTAAGTTAGGCTGGGTGCGCTATAAAGTCCCTTTCACCTCTGAGATTCAATGTAAAGGTCAGATGCAAGCTACTGGCAATGGGACAAGCTCTTCTAGCACGGGAGTCCTTCTGTTTGTCATGGACCCCTTTGGCAGGTTGGTGAAGCAATGGGCATTTAAAAATGTAATTAAAGGTGATCCCAAAGTTCATTTTAGTGAAAAATTCAGATTTTTTCACCTAAGTTCATGGACTTCCAGATGTAATGGTGCCAGGGTAATGAATCCTTGCTATAGAGAGAATGTAGTCAGGGATCCTTTCTTGGTTCCTACTTTATGGTGATAGGAAGGCTGGATAGAGCAGTTCATGAGGAGTATTTGGGTTATTTAGATGATGTCTCCTCTGAGTTTGTCCCTTTCCATAATTGTCTACATCTTTCTGGAAACATCCACAGGCTCATTATCTCTTGCTTACAAACAAGCCTTACTCTTCTATCCTTGAAATACTCACTTGGCCCCCATCTTTCTTCCTATATTTCTTCTTTTTATGACCAAATTCCTAAGAGATTCACTTGTTTTCTTTGCCTTAGCTTCTTCCTACTCATTTCTGTAGTTCCTTGCAGTCTGGCTTCCTAGCCCAATACTCAGTTGTTCTTTTTCCAGATTTCCACTTAATTGTCAAATTAGCTAGCCTCTTTGCACTCCTTTTTTGCTTTTCAGTATTATTGACCAAGACTTCTCCTGTGAACTGTTACTTCCCTTGGTTTGCATTGCATTTCTGTCACTATCCCTCCCTCCCTCCCTCCCTCCCTCCCTCCTTCTTTCCCTCCCTCTCTCCCTCCCTCCCTTCCTTCCTCTCTCCTTCCCTCTCCACACATACCCACCCCCCCACATATATTTCTAATTGTTCTCCACACTATCAATTGCCTGCTAGACATTTCCATCTGGTTATCCCATAGTCTATATTCAAAATCAAACTCATTATTTTTTCCTCCATTCTTTTCATTTCCATCCTTCCAAATCTGCCGTTTTTGTTAAAGTTACCTTCCTATTTCCCATATTTACAACCTTGGATCACCTTAGCTCCTTCCTCTCCTCATCTCCCCATAACTAATCTATTGCCAAAGCTTGTTAGCCCTATCTTATGTCATTTCATGCATTAATTCTCTTCTCTCCATTCTCTGAAGCTTCCACCCTAGGTCAAAGCTCCCATCACCTTTTGGCTGAGCTATAGCAATGACTTCACATAGTCTCCATGGTTCCGGCTTTTCCTTCCTCTAATCTATTTTCTTAGAAATACCAAAATCATTTTCCTGAATCCTGTGTCATCTGACCCATCACACATTCTCCCACTTCAGAATGCTTGGTGGCTTCCTGTTGCCTCTGAAACACAAACTTCTTAGCTGGAATCAAAGCCTTTCATACCGTGTCTCTCTCTAATGTTTCCAGGTTTGGTGAGCATCAGTTCTCTTCATACACTCTTAGATCCAGCCAAGGACCTACTTGCCCTTCTTCCAATTTGCCATTTCATCTGCCTCCTTGCCTTTGCATAGACTGTCCTGTGCTTTCTCATGTCCTCACCGCTGCTTAGAATCCTTAAAATCCTTCAAGGTTCAACTTAAATCTCACCTCCTACCCCAAACTGTTTTGATTCCCCTAATTTTTACATTCATTCTGTCTTCAGATTATCTTGGATTTATTTATCTTCATGAATCTTACATGTATTCCCTCTTCATGCTCCCCCTTATCTGTATCAATCTTGTATGTTCCCCTCCTCCCCATTCTCATCTCTCCCTCCTGTCCCAATTTGTTTTTAATTCTCCTTGGGGGCCAAAGTTCTTTGTTGTTTTCTAACTCGTCTTCCTAACACTGAGCAAAGTGCCTCATACAGGGCAGACATTTCAAAAATATTCACTGGATGGAATTGGATGGGGACGCCAAGATTCACAGAATCAGTCTCAGGTCTCTGATAACTCCAGTATTTGTCCCATTACACTGTTCTGTGCTTTTTTCAGTGTTCACAGTTAGTGGCTGGCGATCTTGGTGCCTTTTATTCCCCAGAATTCTCTCCTAAACTCCTTTTTGCAATTTGGTACATTGTCAACAAACAGGAGAACCTTCTTTAACTTCAGTGATCTGTGATGTTTTCTATATGGGTATTTTCTTCCATAGAGTAAAAGGTAATTTTCACTTGTAATAGGAGAAGGGCCATTTTATCCCAGGCTGTTAAGATTTCATTTTTAATGTAGGGAATATAACCAGGTCCCAATTAGTGCAGAATAATAAATCCCCTGCTGCAGTTACATTATTCAAATTTTCATTGCATATTTCCACTGGACTGGAACCAATTATCATATTTTACATATAATTATAACTTCGAAAAGTACACTTCTGAATAATACAATCACTTCAGGGAAATTATGATTCCTACCAAAGGAAACCTAGCTGTTCCCATTAGCTGTTCCAGAGGGAACCACTCCTTTTACTGTTTATTGGAGGAAAGATTCCCTCTGCACTGATTGGTGAGTTCTTGACCCATACCACCATTTTGTGACGACTCAGGCCATGCTCACTTCACATCTGGCTCTACTCTTCACTCTTCCCCTTCTCTAGAGTTTTATTTCCAGTCAACCAAAATCTTAAAACAGGCAACATGATTTACATATTGCTCATCTTTCCCTCCTGCTCTATCTTCTCCTTTCTCAGAGTCCCTTTCCCCCATATAAGCCACCAACATTCTTATATTCTAATTATATTATTATATTCTATATATTCTTACATGATAATTTTCATTAAGCTGTTAAGGACTTGATAATTTACATTATACAGTTTCTGACCTTTAAAAATAATATTTGCTTTTTGAGAACCAATAGGATATTATGGAAAGATGATTGAAATAATAATCAGGATTTGAATCCAGGTACTTATTCTCTGTGTGAGCCTGGGACTAAATTTCCTCATCTGTAAAATGGGAATCATAAAAACTTGCTCACATGATGTATCTGATAGGGCACTGACCTTACAATCCATAAGAATTGAACTGTGTGACCCTGGGCAAGTGCCTCAATTCTTCATCTATAAAATGGGGACAACAATGGCAGTTCCCTCCTAGGATTGCCATGAGGATAAAACAGGATAATATTGATAATGCACTTTGCCAAACTTGAAGCACTAAATAAATGTCAGCTATCATTGTTATTCTAAAACTATAAATCTCTTTCCTCAGAACAGTGCTCTAAGGTACAAGTAGTGCAAATATCTTTATTGTCATTTTACCAATGAGAAAATTGAGGCCCAAAGAATTGGAGAGACTTGTTGAGGTTCACCTAAGTGGTAAATGACAATCAGAACTTGAATGAATTCAGATCTTCAAATTCTGAATTCAAGTCTCTTTCAGTGCTGCTTCCCTTGCTTTGATTTATTTATCCATTCTTTTATTTGTTTTTTAGTTCATTTAAAAATTAATTTTTTTCTTTTGGATTTCCAATGGATGAAAATATTGGCTCTCTTTCTCTTTCCTTCCCTCCCTCTCTTTCTTCCTTTTCTCTCCTCCCCCTCCTACTTCAATTCCAATCTCTGTTCTCTGAAGACCTTAACTTTTCCAGGCAATTAATTCCTACACACTTTTCCATCTCTCAAGCCCTCTGTCTCTAGTCTTCTTTCCCACCACTCCTTCAAAGCCAGTGAGTCACCTACTCTGTTAAAATACCCATAACCTTCTGTTATGAATCATAGAATTATCAGATTTTATGCACATTATTTCTTTCATTCTAAGGCTCTCAAAGTCCTTTAGTAAGTGTAGGCGCTTCTTAGAATGACTTAGTCTGAGAACCAGATCCAATTTCTAATGAATAATAAAGCAATTTTATTAATTAATTAGCTGAGAAGTCATAAATTCACTTTAGGGATAGAAACATTGAGGCACAGAGATGCTAAAGTCTTTGCCTAAAGTCATAAACATTTTCACAGCTTTTAATGGTTTTTTCTTTCTTTCTTTCTTTTTATCTCTTTCTCTCTCCCCCCTCTCTCTATTCCTTTCTTCTCTTTTCTTTTTTTTTTTGGGTAAAGAGGTACATATCAGAATAAGACTTTTGAGGTCACATGCATAAAATGTATCTTACTATTTTTCTGCTGTTTCTTCTTTTGGGGATGAGTAAATGAATGAATGATTTGCTCAAGGTAATGCATTTTGTTACCATGAACTTGAAATTGGAACTTTTTTTGAATTTTAAGTTAATTTGTTTTTAATATTCATTTAAAAAAAGTTTTTGAGTTCTGAATTTTCTCTCTCCTTCCTATGTTTCCCCTATCCATTGGGAAAGTAAGAAATTATCCATGTGAAATCATGCAAAACATATTGCTGTATCAGTCATGTTGAACAAAAAAGCAAAAAAAATTAAGGAAAGTGAAAAATTCAATTTGCATTTAGACTCCATCAGTTCTTTCTCTGGAGGTAGATAACATTTTTCATTATAAGTCCTTTGGAATTGTCTTGAATTAATGTACTGATCACAATAGCCAAGCTATTCATAGCTTATGAACATTACAATATTGCTATTATTGTATACGGTGATCTCCGGGTTCTGTTTGCTTCACTTTGTAACAGTTCATATAGATCTTCTCAAGTTTTTCTGAAACTAATTCCCTTGTCATTTCTTATAGCACAGCTCTGCTTCAAGATTTGAACTTCTAATTTCAAATATATGCTTCCTCCTTATCATTATATATTTAAAGAATATCTTAAGGCAGACAAAAGTACTAATAAGTGATCTTTACTAACATAGCCTTTTTAGGTATATTATATTTTTATATATTTCTATATGTGATCCTCTTAGCAGCCTTGTAGAGTAGATGCTGCTATCTCCTCCATTTTATAGATAATGAAATTGAAATTCAGAGAAGTTAAGTGGCTTGTCTCCATGGCCATAACTAGTCAGTACCAGAGGTAAGATTCTATTTTCAAATTTATTTTTGAGTTTAAAATTATTTTAAATTAAATAGCTAGGTTAAGCAGTATGACTTGGTACTAGAAGCCTCAATATTCTTGAGTAGAAAAGAGACCTGGATTTTAATCCTAACTTTGCCATTGACCATGACACTTTTAAAAAAAAGTTTAAAGAACTGTAAGGAACCTTAGAGCACAGAACGTTAAAGCTGAAAGGGACCTGAGATGTCATTTGATACAAATTCCCCATTTTACAGAAGAAACTGTGGCTCAGAAAAGGAACATAATTGTTGTCAAGGTCATCTAGATCTATGGCTTGAATTTGAACCTGATTTTGATTCCAATATGATTTCATTTTCTTAAAAAAATAAATGTTTAATTATCCTTTAACAAAGAAACATGATTGCCACTCCTTAGTGATTATTCTGAACCTCCACACTCTAATAAAACTCTCCCATGTAACAAAGAAGTTCAGTTAAAGTGAAGCAAATGAGTACCCCCATACTCCTTCTAACCACAACAACCCAACATCTATTAAGGATCTTATTAGCTACTTACATTGTGCCAAGTGTGTACTAAGTCCTGAGGATACAAAGATAAAAATAACATGTAGTCCCTTGTTTCAGTGTGCTGACATTTCACATGTAAGCCTAACTAGTAAGAGCTGGGTACACTTAGAGAAGATATCTATTCCAACAAATTAGAAGAAACTAGGTGGCGAGCCTAGAAAACAGGTTTTGTTTTTGTTTTTTAGAAAACGGTTTTGGAATGTGACTTCTCCCTTTCTTTTTGTTAAGGTTGCATAGGAAATTGTGCTTCTTACTTACACTTTAAAAATGCAAATTACAACAACTTTGAAGTGCTTTCCACTACATATCCATGACTGGCAAAGACAAAAGGAGAAAGTGACAAATGTTGGAGGAGCTGTGGGAAAGAAGGTGCACTCTTGGTGGAGCTGGAAATTGGTCCAACCATGTTGGAAAGCAATTTGGAACTCTGCCCCCAACTGTGTACACTCTTAATATTCAACCATGCTAGTCCTAGACCCCAAAGAAAGAGGAAAAGCACCTATATGTACAAAGTAGAGCAGTTCTTTTCAATTCTCCAAATCCGAAACTAAGGGCATCCTCCCACTGAGGAATGCCTAAGCAAATTGCGCTATGTGAATGCAATGGAATACTATTGTACCATAAGAAATGATCCAAAGGAAAGTTTCAGAGGAATCTGGGTAACCTTTCTGAACCGAATCAGAACGAAGTGAGCAGAACTAGGAGAACAGTTTAGCCAGTGCTGACATTATAGGGAAAAATAATTTGGAAAGATCGTAGATCTTCCAACACAATAAAAACCACAGTGCTTCCCTCTTTGCATCAATTGAGGTTCAAGCATTGCTTACTAATCTTTATTTCTCCTTTCACTCTAAAAGCTCTTGCTTGTGTGGGATTTTTTACATGAGATAATTTCACCAATTCTCCTAGTACATCCTTCTTTCTTACCCCTTTGTTTAATTTTTTTGAGATCAGCCCAACATAATCTCCTCATACCTATGCCCTCTGTCTATGTATAATCCTTCTAATTGTCCAAAGAATGATAACGTTCTTAGGAAATACATCTCCTCCAATATGAACGTAAACTTTGGTGAATCTTTTATGATTTTTCTGTCCTATTTATTCTTTTATATTTCACTTGTGTTTTGGATGTTCAGTTTCCTATTCAGCTTCGGTCTTTGCATCACAAATGCTTGAAAGTTCTCTATTTAAGGTACCACTTCACCCCTCTCAGTTTGGCTAAGATGACCGGAAAAGGTAAGGATAATGTTGGAGGAATGTGGGAAAACTGGGACATTAATGCATTATTGGTGGAGTTGTGAAATGATCCAACTATTGTGGAGAGCAATTTGATACTAAACCCAAAGGGCTGTCAAACTGTGCATACCTTTTGATCCAGCAGTGTCTCTACTGGGTTTATATCCCAAAAAGATTTTAAAGGAGAGAAAGGAACCCACATGTGCAAAAATGTTTGTGGCCCTTTTTGTAATGTCTAGAAACTGGAAACTGAGCAGATGCCCATCAATTGGAGAATGGCAGAATAAGTTAAGGTACATGAATGTAATGGAATATTATTGTTTTATAAGAAATGATGAGCAGGATGATTTTAGAAAAGTCTGGAAATGTTTGTTTTTTTTATCTCCTTTTGATCTTGTTTTTCATGTGCAGCATGACAAATATGGAAATATGTTTAGAAGAATTGTGCATGTTTAATCTTTGTTGGATTGATTGCCATCTAGGGGAGGAGGCAGGAGGGAGAAAAATTTGAAACACAAGGTTTTGCAAGGGTGAACATTGAAAACGATCTTTGCATGCATTTGGAAAAATAAAAAAAGCCATTAAAAAAGGAAAGTCTTCCCTTTAATTAAATATATGTTCTCCCCCATCCCTCAAGGATTATACTCAACTTGCTGGGTAGGTTTTTCTTGGTTGTAATGCTAGTTCTTTGCCTCTTGGCATACCATATTCCAATGCTTCCGGTTCTTTAATGTGGAAATTGCTAAATCTTGTGTGATCCTGACTGTGGCTTCATGATAATCAAATTGTTTCTTTCTGATTCTTGTAATACTTCCTCCTTGACCTAGGAGTTTTCCAATTTGGCTATAATGTATCTGGGAGCTTTCATTTTGAAGTCTCTTTCAGGAAGCGAATGGTGGATTCTTTCAATTCCTATTTTATGGGACAGTCCTTTAAAATTTCTTGAAAGTAATGTTTAGGCTCTTTTTTTTTTTTTTTGATCATGGATTTCAGAGAAGTCATTCTTAAATTATTTCTCCTCAAACTATTTCCCAAGACATTTGTTTTTCTAATGAGATATTTTACTTTCTTCATTTTTTTTTCATTCTTTTGATTTTGTTTTGTTTCTTGACATCCCATGTAGTCATTATCTTCAAGTTGTCTAACTACAATTCTTAAACAATTCTTTTCTTCAACGAATTTTTGCCACCTTTTCCCATTTAGCTTATTCTGCTTTTTAAGGAATTCTTTTCTTCAGTAAATTTTTGTGTCTCTTTTAGCATTAGGTCATTTCCCCCCTTTTCTTTCTTTTTCTAAAGGTTTTTTCTTCAATATTTTGGTGCTTTTTAAAAAAACATCAAGTTTTTAATTCTCTTTTCAAAAATTTTTTGTATCACTCTCATTTCTTTTCCAAATTTTTCTTTTGTCATTTTTACTTCCATCATTAACTCTTAGAGGAATTCCTGTTGCACTTGGGTCCAGTTAGGATTTATCTGAGGCTTTGGTTATACTTATTATCACATTGTTGCCTTCTGAATTTGTGTTTTGGTCCTGCACTTCTGAATTTGTGTCCCTTCCTTCCTCTCTCCCTCCCTTCCTTCCTCTCTCCCTCCCTTCCTTCCTTCCTTCCTTCCTTCCTTCCTTCCTTCCTTCCTTCCTTCCTTCCTTCCTTCCTTCCTTCCTTCCTTCCTTCCTTCCTTCCTTCCTCCCTCCCTCCCTCCTTCCCTCTCTTCCTTCCTTCCTCTCTCCCTCTCTTCCTTCCTTCCTTCCTTCCTTCCTCTCTTCCCTCTCTTCCTTCCTTCCTCCCTCCCTCCCTCCCTCCCTCCCTTCCTTCCTTCCTTCCTTCCTTCCTTCCTTCCTTCCTTCCTTCCTTCCTTCCTTCCTTCCTTCCTTCCTTCCTTCCTTCCTTCCTTCCTTCCTTCCTTCCTCCCTCCCTCCCTCCCTCCCTCCCTCCCTCCCTTTCTCCCTTCCTTCCTTCCTTCCTTCCTTCCTTCCTTCCTTCCTTCCTTCCTTCCTCCCTTCCTCCCTTCCTCCTTCCTCCCTCCCTTCCTTCCTTCCTTCCTTCCTTCCTTCCTTCCTCCCTCCTCCCTCCCTCCCTCCCTCCCTCCCTTCCTCCTTCCTTCCTTCCTTCCTTCCTTCCTTCCTTCCTTCCTTCCTTCCTTCCTTCCTTCCTTCCTTCCTTCCTTCCTTCCTTCCTTCCTTCCTTCCTCCCTTCCTCCCTCCCTCCCTCCCTCCCTCCCTCCCTCCCTCTCTCCCTTCCTTCCTTCCTTCCTTCCTTCCTTCCTTCCTTCCTTCCTTCCTTCCTTCCTTCCTTCCTTCCTTCCTTCCTTCCTTCCTTCCTTCCTTCCTTCCTTCCTCCCTCCCTCCCTCCCTCCCTCCCTCCTTCCCTCTCTTCCTTCCTCCCTCCCTCCCTCCCTCCCTCCTTCCCTCTCTTCCTTCCTCCCTCCCTTCCTCTCTCCCTCTCTCCCTCCCTCCCTCCCTCCCTCCCTTCCTTCCTTCCTTCCTTCCTTCCTTCCTTCCTTCCTTCCTTCCTTCCTTCCTTCCTTCCTTCCTTCCTTCCTTCCTTCCTTCCTTCCTTCCTTCCTTCCTTCCTTCCTTCCTTCCTTCCTTCCTCCCTCCCTCCCTTCCTTCCTTCCAACCTCATCCTTCCTTCCAACCTCCCTCCCACCCTCCCACCACCCTCCCACCCTCCCCCTTCACCCAACCTTCCTTCCTTCCTTCCTTCCTCCTTCCTTCCTTCCTTCCTTCTTCCTTCCTCCTTCCTTCCTTCCAACCAACCCTTCCTTCCTTCCTTCCTTCCTTCCTTCCTTCCTCCCTTCCTCCCTCCCTTCCTTCCTTCCTTCCTTCCTTCCTCCCACCCACCCTCCCACCCTCCCATCCTTCCATCCTCCTTCCTCCCTCCCTCCCACCCTCCCTCCCTTCCTTCCTTCCTTCCTTCCTTCCTTCCTTCCTTCCTTCCTTCCAACCTCCCTTCCTCCCATCACCCTCCCCTCCCACCTCCCATCCATCCATCCTTCCTTCCTTCCTCCCTCCCTCCTCCCACCCTCCATCCTACCTTCCATCTTCCTTCCTTCCTTCCTTCCTCCTTCCTTCCTTCCTTCCTTCCTTCCTTCCTTCCTTCCTTCCTTCCTTCCTTCCTTCCTTCCTTCCTTCCTTCCTTCCTCCCCTCCCTCCCTCCCTCCCTCCCTCCCTCCCACCCACCCTCCCTCCCACCCTCCCACCCTCACCCTTCCTTCCTTCCTTCCTTCCTTCCTTCCTTCCTTCCTTCCTTCCTTCCTTCCTTCCTTCCTTCCTTCCTTCCTTCCTTCCTCCCTCCCTTCCTTCCTTCCTTCCTTCCTTCCTCCCTCCCTCCCTCCCTCCCTCCCTCCCTTCCTTCCTTCCTTCCTCCCTCCCTCCCTCCCTCCCTCCCTTCCTTCCTTCCTTCCTTCCTTCCTTCCTTCCTTCCTTCCTTCCTTCCTTCCTTCCTTCCTTCCTTCCTTCCTTCCTTCCTTCCTTCCTCCCTTCCTCCCTTCCTCCCCTCCCTCCTTCCTTCCTTCCTTCCTTCCTCCCTCCCTCCCTCCCTTCCTTCCTTCCTTCCTTCCTTCTTTCCTTCCTTCCTTCCTTCCTTCCTTCCTTCCTTCCTTCCTTCCTTCCTTCCTTCCTTCCTTCCTTCCTTCCTTCCTTCCTTCCTTCCTTCCTTCCTTCCTCCCTTCCTCCCTTCCTCCCTCCCTTCCTTCCTTCCTTCCTTCCTCCCTCCCTCCCCTCCCTTCCTTCCTTCCTTCCTTCCTTCTTTCCTTCCTTCCTTCCTTCCTTCCTTCCTTCCTTCCTTCCTTCCTTCCTTCCTTCCTTCCTTCCTTCCTTCCTTCCTTCCTTCCTTCCTTCCTTCCTTCCTTCCTTCCTTCCTTCCTTCCTCCCTCTCTCCCTTCCTTCCTTCCTTCCTTCCTTCCTTCCTTCCTTCCTTCCTTCCTTCCTTCCTTCCTTCCTTCCTTCCTTCCTTCCTTCCTTCCTTCCTTCCTTCCTTCCTTCCTTCCTTCCTTCCTTCCTTCCTCCCTCCCTCCCTCCCTCCCTCCCTCCCTCCTTCCCTCTCTTCCTTCCTCCCTCCCTCCCTCCCTCCCTCTCTCCCTCTCTCCCTTCCTTCCTTCCTCTCTCCCTCTCTTCCTTCCTTCCTTCCTCCCTCCCTCCCTCCCTCCCTCCCTTCCTTCCTTCCTTCCTTCCTTCCTTCCTTCCTTCCTTCCTTCCTTCCTTCCTTCCTTCCTTCCTCCCTCCCTCCCTCCCTCCCTCCCTCCCTTTCTCCCTTCCTTCCTTCCTTCCTTCCTTCCTTCCTTCCTTCCTTCCTTCCTTCCTTCCTTCCTTCCTTCCTTCCTTCCTTCCTTCCTTCCTTCCTTCCTTCCTTCCTTCCTTCCTTCCTTCCTTCCTTCCTTCCTTCCTTCCTTCCTTCCTTCCTTCTTTCCTTCCTTCCTTCCTTCCTCCCTTCCTCCCTTCCTCCCTTCCTCCCTCCCTTCCTTCCTTCCTTCCTTCCTTCCTCCCTCCCTCCCTTCCCTCCCTCCCTTCCTTCCTTCCTTCCTTCCTTCCTTCCTTCCTTCCTTCCTTCCTTCCTTCCTTCCTTCCTTCCTTCCTTCCTTCCTTCCTTCCTTCCTTCCTTCCTTCCTTCCTTCCTTCCTTCCTTCCTTCCTTCCTTCCTTCCTTCCTTCCTTCCTTCCTTCCTCCCTCCCTCCCTCCCTCCCTCCCTCCCTCCCTCCCTCCCTCCCTCCCTCCCTCCCTCCTCTCTCCCTTCCTTCCTTCCTTCCTTCCTTCCTTCCTTCCTTCCTTCCTTCCTTCCTTCCTTCCTTCCTTCCTTCCTTCCTTCCTTCCTTCCTTCCTTCCTTCCTTCCTTCCTTCCTTCCTTCCTTCCTTCCTTCCTTTCCCCCCCCCCCCCTCATTTTTCTAATCAATTTATTGGTTTTGAAGCTTATGTTAAGGTTGGGTTCTGCTTCCCTCAGGTTGAGGAGGCACTGGCCCAAACTTCTGACTATTTCATGCTGCTGTGTCCAGAGTTGGGGGTCTGCAAGTTTTTGTGCCTTCCAAGGTGGTGTGATCTGGGAGGGACTGTGGTCACTGCTCTCCTAGTCTTTACCCACAAAAGCTCCTGCTCTTTTGCAGCTATAAGCACTGGCACTGCTCTTGGCCCTAGAGCTTGGCTCCAATCTCCTGCTCCCTTGGGACTGACCACAAGTGCTCCACTCTACCCCAGGACCGTGATCCAGAACTGTGTATGGGTAGTGGAATTGTCGACTAGTGCCAGCCACACCTAGTATCAGTGAAGGATCTCTTGCAAACTCTCTTTATTTAGTTGTTCCACCCCCTTATTCTGTCCGCACTGAGAGCCCCAGAAGCTACGCCTGCCACTGCCCTTGTCACCTCCAAGGCCCAGAGCTGGTGCTGCTGCCATGTGCACTCAGACAGATCCCAGTCACAGAACTCTCCTGCTGACCTCCTCAATTGTCTTATGCTGATCTTTAGCTGGCTCTGCCACTCCAAATTTCAATTTGAGGCATTATTTTGAAGTTGTTTGGAGGAGAACGTTGGGTGAATTTGGCTGAGTGGCTGCTTCTAACCTGCCATCTTGACACCCTGCATATTAATAATACTAATGACAGCTGGCATTTTAATAAGAGTTTTAAGGTTTGCTAACTATTTTGACATATGTCATCTCGTTTGATCCCCACAACTCCAGAGGGTAGATGCAATTATTATTCTCATTTTACAGATGAGTAAACTGAGTCAGAAAGGTTAACTGACTTTCTCATAGTTACACAGAGATAACAAGCATCTCAGGTGGGATCTGAACCTTCGCCCTGATTCCACATCCGGCATTCTCTCCTTTATGCTGTCTAGCTGTCATGACTGTTAACAATTTCTGATTCAAAAGTCCTTTAGACTTTATTCCCCCCCTCCCTCCAGTTGGGCAGTAGGTTATAATCAATAGCACCCTAATCGTAGAGTGAGAAAACCTTGACTGTGACCTTTAATAGATTGGTGGTGTGGGGTGAGACTCTGAATCTCGCTAAAGCCTTTCTGTCTTCATCTGTAAAACGTGAATTCCTCCCTCCCTCTGCCACTATCTATAACACACGTTTGTCCTGAGGATCAACTAGAATAACATACAGGAGACACTTTGTAAAAAGACGGAGATATCCCACCTCTCATTATTGAGAAGAAAAGTGGGCCAGTGAGAGGAAGTGACGAATCAAGGTAGCTGGTGATAGGACAGGGTTTCCAACCAGAGTCTCTTTATCCAGAGTCCCAGACTCCCATCATTCATTAGTCTTCTCTCTGGCACGATGAACTTACAGCGTGCTTAGTCATCAGGGAAATTCAGTGGCTTGATTTAAGTAATGCCTTTAAAACTGTCTCCCGAATTTATATTTGCTTGATTGATGCTAATTAGTCCAGATCTGAGCACTAATTCAAGTGTTGAACTTCAATAAGCAAATAATAAAACACAAAGGATTGCTCACGGAGTGAGCAAGATGAAGCACCTGGGTTTGAGTTCCCTATGTTGGTGGAAGGCTGGGACTGAGGAAGGCTGGTCATCATCTTCCTCCTGCTCTGCTTCCCTCATTGCCTTATAGGTCTTAGTCTTGCCCGACTTAGGAAATGTTTAGTTACTTGAAGGCAGGGGTCACATCTCCTGTTGTTTTTCATGATATCTCATGCTCAGTGACATGCTTTTCCTAGTGCTGTCATATATTACTTCACTGGATTCTCACAGAAACATGAAAAAACATAGGGCTAGTGAATAAATTCTCATTTTGGAGATTTTAAATTTTTCTATCTGAGGGGAAGCTCTTGCTAGAATGGTTGATAAAGAGTGACTGACCATCTCGTAGTGCTTTGGGATGATAGGCCATATCATTGCTAAGTTCCCATGTTCCAAGGTTCCAGGAAACAAGCACTAAAACCTCGGGTGGCTTTGTCTGCCCAAACTGCAAATTGGTCACTGGACTCAGATCTTACAAATATTCATTTAGTCGCAACCCTTTATGAGTCATCCATCATGGATAGAAGTCTGTGCTTTGGGGCTGAGAATATACAGAATTTGGGGAAGAAGTCCTTGTGCTCATGAAGTTTCCAGTCTATCCCAGAAAAAGAAACAAGCACAGATGGCTCGAGTACTCCATGATGCAGGAAAAGTGTAGGAAGGGATGGGGAATAAAGTGCTCCGTGCATCCCGAGGTGGGGAAGTCATTATCACAAGACAGAAGAAAGAGGGCTTGGCTGGAGGCAGCCGTATGTACCACCCGTGTAATTCACTGGTAGAATGCAAATGTTGGCAGGTGAACTTAGTGTCCCTTTTCTAGGAGGGAATCCCTGTTATCTTGGTTGCAATACGTAAAAAAAATAATAATAATAACAACTCACTCCTCATTTTATTATGCTTTTAAATAAGTGTTTTATTGGTGAATTTTTCTCCAAAATCTCTACCACTTGCTCATGTCTCCCTTTGCTACCTACTGCCACAAAGCCAGGTGAGCAAATCAGGCAAAACAAACTAACACCAGACCATACCTGACCATGGATGCCTTGTTCCTTTCTAATAGCTCCTTAACTGTCTCCTGAGAAGGAGGGGTTTCACTGTCAGCCCAGGGTGAGTATCGCATTGATTTCAGGATTGAACCCCTGAAAAGCAGAGTACAGCTTTAACACCTAGGGACTTTACTTATACAATAAAGGAAAACCTTGGAAGTCATCTTAGGAAATACCATTCTGAACTGGAGAATTACTTTACCATTATCCCAGTCTAAATACAGATTTAGGGGCCCCCAGTGTACCACTCCCATCTGCAATCAATTAGCAAGAATATCCCTTAAATACATTTCTTTGGGGCCCGTAAGTACTGGACATGAGTCACCTTTCCCTTCCCTAGCAAGGATGCAAGCTTGCCAAATACTCGTTTTAGAAGGACAGTTATTACCAAGGAATTAAAGTTGATGGCCCATACCGATTAATTCTCCTTTTTAAATTTCGCCCACTCCGGAAGCCCTCATTCCAAACGGCACCGTTTGAGGCCCTCATTTAGCAGCTTACACTTTCCAGTCGTATATCTTTCTGATATCCTCTATGCAATTTCTCCTACAATTTTTCACTGGTAATTTGTGGCAGTCTGCTCTTATATCTTACTAATTGGTCTTGCTTCTCGTCTCTTCCTCTTGCCAACAAACTCCTTAGGTTAACATTGTAGGCCAGGGCTGACCAGGCTAGTCCATGGCAAGCTAGAGCACTCCCCCAGCCAGAGGAGGGAAAGAACCCTCAGAGAAGGGAAGGGTTGTTCCTTGAAGACACTGGTAATTTAGTTGAAGGTGGTTTTCCTAGATTGGTTTTGATCTGCAGTCCCAAGTAGGCACATGGGTGCTGGAGGTTTTTGTACTTAGGAGGTCTCAGCTAAGCCTTAATTCCTGGAGCCAATTAAATTTCGGGGAATCTCTGGGCCAGTTTGAATATCTTTTAGGGAAAAGTGAGCCCAACTTGCATCAAACAGAGATCCTGGAAGGCCATGAATGAGGCTAATGAGTTTGAACCTCATTCCCCAGAAGTTGTCTTGACTACATCCCTTCTCCTAGTGTCCAAGCTCTTCCCCTGCACTGTCCACAACCATCATCAGAATGAACTCATCCTTTATCTCATTTCCTTAGCCTGGAAATGAGCTAGCTAAGTTTGGAATAGAAATAAATGCTGTTCCCATCATACCTAGTATTTAAGGCTCTCCACCCTGGCCACCCTTCCCTTATTATTTCATACTTTTTCCCTTCAAGCATAGAACAGTCCTGTTAAACTAAACTCTATTAGGTTTTCCTCAAATGCAGCCCATCTCTTTCCTCCATGTTTTCATCCAGGCCATTTTCCTTCTCTCTCCACAACAGAATGGCTCCATTCTCCTTGTCTCCATCTGTCTTTCAGGCTCTGCTCAAGAGCACAGCTTCCATATTGCTGGTGACTGTTATTTCCTACAGTGAAATATGTTTGTTCTACCCTCAGACATATCCAGGATACTCTGGTTCTCTCCATTGCCCTATCATTTCTTCCTTCCTTGAATTATATTTGTGTGTGTTCTTGTATCTCCTTGGTGGAATGAAGGCAAGCTTTTTGGGGCGAGGAATTGTTTGGTTTTTGCCTTTGCGTGCCAGTTTCAAGAGTGCTGCTTTGCAGGGGGTAGATTCTTGCTAATATGCCTTTCTGTCCCCAAATATTCTTCTCATCTGCCAGCTACAGCCACCAGGAACAACCATTTCATGTTGAAGTCTTGTTTCTTCAGGTACTGTTAGGACGGAATAGGTGGGTTGGGTGGTAAAGCTGCATCCGTCAGGAACACCCAAAGGTGAATTTATTTCTGTTCCAGACTTCGCTAGCTCATTCCCAGGCTGGGGAAATGAGATACGAGACAGGTTAATTTTGACGATGGTTGTGAACAGTTCAAGGGAAGAGCATGGACCCTAGGAGGAGAGATGGAGAAGTGGAAGGACCTTGGAACGCAGAGAGATGGTCCTGGTCACACAGACAGCATGAAGGCCGGGTCCAAAGTCAGGGCTCTGGTCCCAATTTTGAGCTGCCCCTCTGTTACTTAAGGAAGCCAAGCCTCAGCGAGGCACTGGCTCAGAGAGCACCATCGGGTGGGAAAGAAGTGGGAGCCGTGGGCCTGGGGACTTCGTCTTAATCCCGCCTCAGCTGCTATCACTGGGATGTCGGGGAAGGCATTCCCCTCAAGGGACATTTATTTCCTCTTTCGGAAGTGATATGATCTCTAAAGTCCCTTTGAAATAAAATCTTTTCAACTTACAAAAGTGGGTAAAAGACAGAGAGACAGAGACAAAAAAGAGAGAGAACGAGTTAAAGAAAAATTCCACTCATCTTACCTAGTCGCATGAACTTTGTTCAAGAACTAGAAGAATAGGAAAGAAATGAACCTTAAAACATTATCTGGTCCAACACCCTCAGCTTATTGAAGAGGATAATCAGGCTTAAGCAGGTTAAATGATTTGTCTAATGGCTCACCACTAGTTAGTGGAAAAGCTGGCACGCACACCCCAGCTCTAAAGTGCTGGGGGGTTTTGTTGTCTTCTATTTGCTTTGTTTCATTTTGTTGTTGGCGTTTTGAGCCCCGGTACTTTACTGCGTCTGAAAGCCACTGACTTGGGCACCTTCTAACTTCTGGAAGTCCTGTCCCCAACAGCACTGGTTCCTTCAGGCTAACAAACTGCCCTTCCATCATTCATGACCCTGACATGGGGGAAATGGATTCCACCTCCCCTTCTCTGTCTCCTCCCTTCCCCCCCTTCCAGCTGCCCCCACCCCCCAGTCAACAAATTCTTCCTGCCGGCCAGTCTAAAGCATTCCTTCCAATTTGGGAAATTTATTCAATCCAGGCTACGGGAGTCGGTTCTCCAGCTGTACAAAGAACATGTCAACTTCTTTGAAGTCCTCCAGTGGGCAAAATTCTCCCGCCATTGTTGTCTAATGTAGTTCCCCCTTTTGGGATAATAGAATGACAAGCTTTCAGCCTGCCAGGGTGCCCTTGGACCCAAGTCCAGTGTTTAGACAGTTTCTTCTGCTTATTCAATAATAGACACAGTTGAATCACATCTTTGCCTCATTAACTTTTCTTTGACTGAGTTTACTTGACATACTCAGCTTTGTGTATTGTGTTTTGCTTCTTGTAAACTTTTTTCTCCTCCCCCTCCCCATCCTGCCCCTAGCCTAGTCAGATGTTTTATGAGTGAGGAACCTTCCAGTAAACATTGATTATGTTCTCCTTCCATTCAAAGATTGTACGCCATTGTTTCGGAAGGTCCCTGTTGAATTCTCTTTTCTCATCATTTACAGTCTTATAATAATAGCTCCCAGAATGTCTTTGAAGAGACTTTGCCATGGTATTTGGGTTCTCTCCAAAGAATCATACAATGTCAGAACTGGATTTGGCCCCGGGAATAATTCGGTTCAATCCTTTCATTGCTCAGAGGTGGAGACTGAGGTGCAGATTTCTTTAGTGACATGCCCAAGTCCACCCGAGCGGTAAGTAGCAGAGTCAGGTCTATGGCCCTTTATGCTGCTCCTAAAACATGGAGACATGGCCAGATTCACATTAAGAAAAGAGTTGCCCGTTGGAACCCGGCTCAACCAGACTCGAGAGCAAGACTGGCTCCCTCAACAATGGCAGATCCTCAGTGCCCGGGTCTAGATTAGAACTGGGGCTTCCTGTCTCCTTCAAAGCTTGAGTCTTAAATAGATCATTGCAACCAGGAGTGGACACAGCCCTTCTTAACCCTCTCTTTCTTTTCCTTTTATTATAATTTTTTGGTCCAGTGGGAGAATGCTGGCCAAAGGGTTCGAGCTGTCCTGGGGACGAGGGCCACAGAAAACATGAAGTGTTCATTATGGTTCTTTGTTAGGAAAGGCTCACTGAGGGAAAGGCCACAGGAGTACAGGCGGGGAGAGCTGGCGCTACCGCTGCATTCCCTCACCACTCCAGGGCAGTCTTTCTCTTTTTGTTAAACCCTCCTGGCCACGTCAGTTCCATGGCTGCCCATCTTATGCAGCATCGTGTCCTCGCTTCCAAACCTTCCCAGATGACATATTTAGGGTTAAAGAAGACTAGACGCTCCCTAGCGCCATCCCTCCATTTTGCAGGTGTAAACACTGAGGCCGGGGTGGGCAGAGATGAATGATTTTGTGGGAAGTTGGAAGCAACGTCATCCCAAGCCTCCCGATCACAGAGCAGGGCTCCCCGTTACCCCGCAGCGCCCACCCCTGAATTCTGATCCAAGAGCCCGTTAGCCTTTGGCACCAGCTGAGTCTGAATCCTGGCTCCCACTGACTCTGGGGCCAGACCATCTGGCCACTTTGCCCCGCTGAACCTCGGCTGTTCCCTCGGCTGTAAAAAGGAGACGCTCATCCCGACGTTTCCTCCTGCCCGGGGTAGCTTTGAGGAAAGGGCTTTGGAGCAGGCCTGCAGCTGAGCTTTAGCTGAGGGTCTGCTCTTCTTTCAGGGATGTGGTGCTTCCATGTCCCATGTGGCCCTAATGGAAGCCGGGGGATATGGTTTGGATGTAGGATCAAATCCAGCTCCGCAGAGTGCTGGTCCCGGAGTCAGGAAGACTTGACTTCAAATTCAGCCTCAGATACTTCCTAGCTGGAGAAGTCATTTAGCTGCCGTCTGCCTTGGTTTCCCCATCTGTAATAGGGGGATACTCATGGAACCTGCCTGCCATAGGTACGGGAAAAGAGACATAAGACAGTGGCCTCAGGAAGCTCCTACTGATGAGGGAGACCCCAAGCCAGTCAATGTGGGAGGGACGAAAGGCACCGACTTAGGGAGGGCCGCCAGAAAGGGAGCCGGGAGATGTAGCTGGGGAGGGGGAACATCGCAGGCCCGAGCCACAAGCAGAGGAAATGTCCCGAGCAGAGAAGGAGCTTCTTGTTCTCCAAGGGCGATGCCAGCAGCCCCCCTCCGTGGAGGGCGAGAGGGGGCTCCAAAGCCCGGAAGGGCAGAGGGGGCAGCAGAGGATCAGTTATTTGAAGCTGGAGGCAATAGGGAGCCACAGAAGTTCATTGAGAAGGGAGAGGGACGATCGAGTCCGATGGATTGGTGTGTGGGGAGGGGCAGGAGGCAGGGGGACCCGCCAGCAGCTATTGCAATGGTCCCTTGGGGGTGAGGAGGGCTGGTACTGACCGAAGGGCAGTGCCCGGGGAGAGAGAAGAGATATACAAGGGTGACACTGAGAGGTCTGGGCAGTGCACTGGGTCTGGGGGGTGAGGGATTGGGGGGGGAGGCAGGAGGGAGGAGGAGGAGGAGGAGGGAGGATGGCGCTGTCCTCCACCGGAGGCTTGCTGGAGGAGGCTGAATGAGAGGGAATTCCCCAGTCCGAGGAAGGCCCCGGTCCTTTGGGCACGGACCTGGAGCGCGGGTGCATAGTAGGAGCTCAGCTTTTCAGGGGAAGGCTGCTGGGACCTGTCACTGCGCGGTCCCGCGGGCCGTCGGCTCCGATCAAATGGGATGGTGAAGCACGATTAATTTTCTGCACAATAGTGGGCTGACTTCATGGCTCATTAGCCCCACGATTTCATTCGGGTTTGTTGGACTTGTGTAATCTTGTTTTCTCTTCAGCTGGCTTCCCAGGGTCCCATTGTCAGCCCGGGGAAGCCGCAATCATTCCATCAAATTCCCTTCAGCAACCTGGGGGCCGGGAAGAGCTCAGCCTTGTCTGCTCACATAAGGTGCTGGGAGCATCATTCGGGGTGCTGGACCAGGCTCTTGGGGCCGCCGCTCCCAGGGCCACCCGCCAATCCCAGGGACCTGCCATCTACCAGCACCCCCTCTGTGGTTGCCAGAGCAAAGCCGCAACTTCTCTGCCTCTCTCTGAATCTCTGTCTCAGTCTCTTTGTCTGTCTGAATCTCTGTCTCGGTCTCTCCAAATCTCTTTCTGTCTCGGTGTCTCTCTGAATCTCTCTGTCTCAGTCTCTCTGAATCTCTGTCTCAGTCTCTTTGTCTGTCTGAATCTCTGTCTCGGTCTCTCCAAATCTCTTTCTGTCTCGGTGTCTCTCTGAATCTCTCTGTCTCAGTCTCTCTGAATCTCTGTCTCAGTCTCTTTGTCTGTCTGAATCTCTGTCTCGGTCTCTCCAAATCTCTTTCTGTCTCGGTGTCTCTCTGAATCTCTCTGTCTCAGTCTCTCTGAATCTCTGTCTCAGTCTCTTTGTCTGTCTGAATCTCTGTCTCGGTCTCTCCAAATCTCTTTCTGTCTCGGTGTCTCTCTGAATCTCTCTGTCTCAGTCTCTCTGAATCTCTGTCTCGGTCTCTCCAAAACTCTTTCTGTCTCGGTGTCTCTCTGAATCTCTCTGTCTCAGTCTCTCTGAATCTCTGTCTCGGTCTCTCCAAATCTCTTTCTGTCTCTGTCTCTTTGTCTCTCTGAATCTCTTTCTGTCTCGGTGTCTCTGAATCTCTTTCTGTTTCTGTCTCTTTGTCTCTTTTCTCTCTTTGTGTCTTCCTGTGTGTGTGCCTCTCTGTGTCTCTCTGTGTATCTCTCTCATATTATATATATATATATATATGTATATATACATATATATATATATGTATATATATATATATATAAACATGAAAAATGCATTAAAAAACCAAAAGCAGGGGCAGGTAGGTGGCGCAGAGGATAGAGCGCCAGCCTTGAATTCAGGAGGACCCGTTCAAATCTGGTCTCAGACACTTAACACTTCCTGGCTGTGTGACCCTGGGCAAGTCACTTAACCCCAGCCTCAGGGGAAAAAAAAGAAGCAGTGGGGAAGGATGAAGAAGTGTGCTTTGGTGGGAAGAGCACTGAGCCCCAAACCTGGAAAATTCATCTTCCTGAGTTCAAATCTGGCCTCAGACACTTACTAGCTGTGTGACCCTGAGCAAGTCCCTTAACCCTCTTTGCCCTCTGTAAAGTGAACTGGAAAAGGAAATGGTCAGCCACTCCAGTATCTGTCAAAAAAACCCAAATGAGGTCATGGAGAGTTGGACACAACTGAAATCTTACATAATTCAAGCAGAGTAGACTGTCAAAGATGAGCTGATTGTCCTTATCTCACAACTTTTATCTTCTTATTCTAAGCTTAATCTTGAGACACCAAGCACCAGAGAAGGGTTATATAAACTCTCTCTCCTCAGAGCAAGAAATATTGATGCTCATAAGTCAAAAAAATCTCAACAATACATGGAGGTTAATTTGGGTTCTGCTTAATTCTAAAGCGCTTAAAACACCAGCCTGGCCCATTTATTTTAGCAAACACTTATTAAGCATCTAGTTTATCTTGAGGGTACCAAGACAAAACAAAGCAGCTGCTTCTCTCATGGAGCCTCCTTTCTACTGGGAGGTGGAAGTACAACATGGATGGACATTAGGGTGGGTTTCACTTTGTTTTGTTTTTGATCCATAACTATAATTTCAACAGTCTGGGGAATCCCCTTCTTAATGCCCAATGGAAATTGCTAGTTTTTTTTTTGCTTTTTCTTTTTTTAAACTTATTTTCTTTTAATTTATGTAATTTAAAAAGTATTTTCATAACATGGCATTATAAAAGATGAGTGCACACAATACACACACACACACAATGGTATGATTTGGGGCTCCTTGGAAGCCAGGTTATTCCCTTACGATATCTTCCCCACTGATTTGGAAATATCCTAAATAATCCACGAAAACTTAAGAAGAATATCTTAATCGAATTTTCTATACCAAATTCTTGGAATCCTTAATCTTCAGGGAATGAAAAGCTTCCAAAACATGGAGACCCAGCAGGTGAAGTCATGGTGGGCAGCCCCCCCAGCAGCTAGGGATCCCTCACTAACCTTCTACCTTACTCACTTTCCTCATCTGTAAATTAGGGCTAACACCACCTACTTTGAGAGAATCAGATGAGCTAAAATCTGAAAGTGCTTTGAAAAACTTCACATGACAGTTATTGTTATCTTTAAAATTAGCAGAAGTTGTGTATCATTTATCTTACAGGGCTGTGCTTAGGATATTGATTTGTGACCTATAGAAATATAAACTCCCTTTCTTCTTAGTACAGAAAATGCTTCTTCCATATGCGCTTTATTATGATGATCTCAAGCTTTGAATCTCTTTGGATTGAGTTCAAATAGAAATAGCCCTGGGGTCAATTATTCTCCTACTTTTGTTTTTATCTTGAGCTTTTACCAAGGAATATTTACTTTGAAGCTACCGGGGAATGTTCATTATAAAAGAATAAAAGTGCTCCTGTCTATGGTGAGGAAGAAGGAGGTGGAGGCGACTTGCATTCTCCCCTAATGCCATCTTGGTCCCCAGAGGCCTTAATGTTCTTTCTCCATTACGCGTCCCCCACTAAGTTCACTTCCAAATGTAGCCTTGCTGATGGATGAATGAGTTCGTGTCTATTCTAGGGCCGGACTGGGTTGGGCAGGTCCCTGGGGATTTTGTTTCTTGCTGTCTGGCTTCCTCCAAATCCCGACATGGAGCCCCTCCTACACTGCTGGTGGCTCACCCTCCTGGCCTTTGGAAGCTCCCAAGGGCGCAGCCATCTTCAGGCTTCTTCACTTTAAAGCAAAAAAAAAAAAAAAAAAAAATTAACATACAACCCAGAGAGGAAAAGCCTCCGTGCTGAGCTGTCTCGGTTTCATCCAGTGTCCTGGGACCGAGATCGAGGCCGTCCACACTGAGGGCTTCGGCCTTGGCTAGCCAGTCTCAGAGATCAGCTCCGAGACAAACGCTCTAAATTTATGTCCCATGTTCTGTGGATTATCGCACATTTTTCTAGTAGAATCCAGTCATTGGGGTTTGAGCTCATACTCTGCAGTCTCATGCAAGCCCTTCCAGCAGAACCCTAGTAACAGACAGGACAAGGGGGAGCAAAGGGGCCTCCTTTTCCCAGCCAACATCGTGATCTGTTCCGTGAGGTTCCTATATTTTAAAAAGTTTTTCATTCCATGAAGATTAAAGATTCCAAATTTCTGGTCCCGCAAATACCACCCAATCTACTTCAGATGGGACGTTTTTGGACCGATGTTGTTGTTATTGTTATTCCATGATAGAATGGGATAGTGAGCCACAGTTAATTTTATGTACGAAATAGCTTGGATAATTTCAAGCCTCATTAGTCCCATGATTTCATTTGGGTTTAGTGGACTCCTATAATCTTGTTCTCATTAATCTAATAATAATAGTAATGCTAAGGCTTTGCCTCTGTTAAAAATGCAAATAGCCTGAGGAGAAATAACACTTAAGGCTCATCATTCATGTACATCTTTGTGCCTTATCTCGGCATTCGTGGTCTTCCATGCTGTCAAAGGGCTTTAATATTCATAGAGAGAAACCCTGGCCTCTTTGGAGATGGTCTTCATGAAATAGCTATGGCCCCAAATAATCATCACCTGCTAATGATAAAGAAAGTCACTTGTGTTTGTCTCGGAGGCAGATCGGTGGCTCTGTGGCTAGAGTTCTGGACCTGAAATCAGGAAAATCCCAATTCAAATCCAGCCTCCCATGCTTACCAATGGTGTGATTCTGAGCAAGTCACTTTACCCAGTTTACCTCAGTTTCCTCATTTGTAAAATGAGCTGGAGAAGGAAATGACAAGCCACTCCAGTATTCTTGCCAAGAAAACCTCCATATGGAGTCATGAAAAGTTGGACAGGAAAACAACAACAAATATTTAGGACCTTATGCTTTACACTGAGCTGAAACCTGTGTCTTTCTGACCACTTCTCCCTTATTTTCTTTTCCAGGCTCATCTGCCAAGCTGCTCAAAACCTTGTCCTCTCTGATTTCTAGTAATTCTTTTTTAAAAAAAATAATAGTCTTTATTTACCAAATATATGCCTGGGTAATTTTACAACATTGACAATTGCCAAACCTTTTGTTCCAATTTTTCCCCTCCTTCCCTCCCCCCTCCCCAGATGACAGGTTAACCAATACATGTTAAATATGTTAGAGTATAAATTAAATACACTATATGTATACAAAACAGTTGTTTTGCTGTACAAAAAAAAAATCGGACTTTGAAATAGTGTACAATTAGCCTGTGAAGGAAATAAATGCAGGCGGACAAAAACAGGGGTATTGGGAATTCTATGGAGTGGTCCATAGTCATCTCCCAGAATTCTTTGCTGGGTGTAGCTGGTTAAGTTCATTCCTGCTCTATTGGAACTGATTTGGTTCATCTCATTGCTGAAAATGGCCACATCCATCAGAAGGATCATCATATAGTATTGTTGTTGAAGTACACAACAATCTCCTGGCCCTGCTCATTTCACTCCGCGTCAGTTCATGTAAGTCTCTCCAGACCTTTCTGAAACCATCCTGTTGGTCATTTCTTACAGAGCAATAATATTCCATAATATCCATATACCACAATTTATTCAGCCAATCTCTAATTAATGAGCGTCCACTCAGTTTCCAGTTTCTGGCCATCACAAAGAGGGCCGCCATAAACCTTCTTGCACATACGGGTCCCTTTCCCTACTCTAAGATCTCTTTGGGATACAAGCCCAGTAGCAACACTCCTGGGTCAAAGGGGATGCCATTTGATAACTTTTTGAGCATAGTTCCAAATTAATGCTTGTATTTTTAACCTAGTTTTCAAAATTATTTTATTGCCATAGCTGGCATTTAAAGGACATTTGGAAAAGAGGTGTCTTTCCTCCTGTTTGTAGCAGAGATGCTTTGTGTTTCCCTTTACAACGCCGGCTCTTCCTTTGTGGTATTTGCTTTTGCTCACTTAAGGAGAGGACTCTTCCCTGCCTGTGGCCACTGGCCCTAATCTCCATTCCCATCCTCCCCTTCTCATCTTCAGCCCTCTTTTATGGGTTGTCTTGATCCATTAGAATGGAAGCTCCTTGAAAACAGAGATAAAAATTATTTTTGCTTGTGTTTGTAGTCTCAGAGCTCATTAGAGTGCCTGGCACATAGCTGCTGAGTCATTTTCAGTTGTGTTCCATCCTTCCTTTACTGATGAGGAAAGGGAGGTAAAGGGACTGGCCCAGGGTCACACAGCTAGGAAGTGTCTAAGGAAAGATTTGAACTCAGGAAGAGGAGTCTCCCTGATTCTAAGCCCAGTGCTCTATCAGCACCAGCTAAATGCATTTACACAGACACATGTACATGTGGACACATACACAACCATCCTCACACATGGCTGTGTGCATACAATTACACACGTATATGTGCCGGTTGTCTCTCTCCGTAGAACGTAAGTGATCCATCCTCTGCGCCACCTGCTGCCCATGCTTGGCTCTTAGTAAATGTTTGTTGACTTGGCTTTACCCTAAATGAATAATTATTTTGTCAAGGGCTTTTTCTGCCTCTCTCGACAGAATTGTGTGGCTTGTGTTCACCCAGCCTAGAATGTTCTCTCCGTAGCATTATTTGAATGCTTTTAAAAGCCTTTTCAAAGCCCTCTCCTCCCAATTTCTATTTCCCTTATGGAACTTCCCACACCCTTCCCTCTGCAGGCTGCTCCCTCATCTGCACAACCAGAGCGGTCCTGTCTGTACCGCTCCCTTGGGAGTCAGGATTGTTCATTGTTAGGGACCACTCTGTCCACACAGCTTGTCTCTCATCTACAGAGTCAGTGCCAAAAAGACAGGGTGAGAACTTCCCTTACTATGACCTTGACTTAGAAGGGTCAAGGTCATCCACCCCGGCCCAGCCTTCACCAGTACCTTGGCTTTTGTCCTGTCCCTGCACTTTGGAGACTCTTCCAGAGTTTGCAATTCTGCTTCCTTTAAATCCAATTCTCAAGCTAGTCAAGATATTCCCCTCATCGCAGCAACATAATTGTTTAAATATGTATGCATATATTGGATTTGACATATATTTTAACATGTTTAACATGTATTGGACTACCTGCCATCTAGGGGAGGGGTGGGGGGAAGGAGGGAGAATTTGGAACCGAAGGTTTTGCTAGGGTCAGTGTTGAAAAATTACCCATGCATATGTTTTGTAAATAAAAAGTTTAAAAAAAAAAAGATGTCCCTCTGATGTTGTCACTGGTCTTCTTGGAAAATGAAGGTTAAAGAATAGGGCAAGGTTTTTCTCTAATCATCATCATAATAGCCAGCATTTATGTAGGACTTGAAGGTTTGCAAATCACTTTACAAGATATTATTTATTTTATGCTCACAAACTCCTTAGGAGATAGGTCCTCTATTATCTTCATTTTACAGATGAAGAAACTGAGGCTGAGGGGGAAGTTTAATGATTTGCCTAGTCTTATACAGCTAGTAAGCATATAAATCTGGATTTGATTTCGGCCCTTTCTGGCTCCCAGGTTCAATACTCTGCACCTGCTGTTGTGAGTTGCTTCATTCTACGCCAATGTAGGAGGTGGCTCAAGAAATGTTGGGGGATGACAATGATAATCTATAGTGTGGAAAGATTATTAGGTTTTTGAAACAGGCCTGGGAAGAATCTACTCATGAAAATTCTAGAAATGGATGCGAGTTCCTGCTTCCTGCTGTCTGGCTGCATGCCCTTAATTAAGCTGCTCATAAGTCTAAGGTTCAGTTTCCTAATCTATGAAAGAGAAATAATGATATTTGTGCTACTCTTGCAGAGAAGGTTGTGAGAAAAATGCTTTGTAATCTGCATAATACTATAAAATATGTGCTATTGTTTTTATTGTCGATTATTTTTGTGGTAGTAGTATTAGTAGTACTAGTATTGGTAGTAGTAGGAGTGATGGAGTAGTGGTTGTAATAATAATAGTACTAATACTAGTAGTAGTGGTAGTAGGAATAGTAGTACTTGTATTGAGTGTAGGAGCAATAATATTAGTACTAATTCTGATAGTAATAGTAGTAGTAATAGTAGTGGTAGTAGTAATAATAATACTAATACTTGCAGTAGTGGTAGTGATAGCACTAGTAGTAGTGGTAGTAGTAATACTAGTAGTAGTAGTGATAGCAATACTAGTATTGGTAATAGAGTCATAATAGTGCTAGTACAGGTAGTAGATAGTAGTAGTAATAATAGTAGTACTAATACTGGTAGTGGTAATTATAATAGTAGTGGTAATAGTAATACTAGCACTAGTACTGAGAGTAGTAGTAATAATAGTGGTAGTAGTAGGAATAGGAATAGTGGTAGTAATGACAGTAGTACTAGTACTGAGTATAGTTGCAATAATAGTAGTGCTAATACTGATAGTAATAGTAGTAATAATAATACGAATACTCACAGTAATAGTAGTGATAGCACTAGTACTGGTGGTAGTAGTAATATTAGTAGTAATAGCGATAGCAATACTAGTATTAGTAGTAGTAGTCATAGTGCTAGTACAGGTAGTAGGTAGTGATAGTAGTAATAGTAGTACTGGGAGTAAAAAGTAGTAGTAATAGTAGTAGTAGTAGTAGTAGTAGTAGTAGTAGTAGTAGTAGTAGTAGTAGTAGTAGTAGTAGTAGAAGAAGAAGAAGAAGAAGAAGAAGAAGGAGAAGGAGGAGAAGGAGAAGGAGGAGGAGAAAGGGCATAGAAACAGAAAAAATCTTCACTACCTTCATCATTTTTGCAAAGAGCTGACATTCAATAACTATGGCATAGTTGTGTTCTGAGTCTTCAGGTAATCTATGTAGGGAAGAAACTATTTGGCATATTTTACTCATAAAATATAATACCTCTTAACTTATAAGGAATATGGCTGGTATGTAGTCTAAGACCTTTTAATGTGTCTGGTTCAGTCATCCTTCTATTTCAATCCATACTCGATCCATTTTTAGTATATGTCTGTTAAAAGCAGATATAAATATAGTAATAACTCATTTAACACATGATGTCACTCCTCATTGCCCTGCCATAAGTGATTTTTTTTTTCCTTCTTCAGACATTAACCCATTGTTCTTTTCTTCTCTAGTACATTATTTCCACTTTACAAATTGATAAACTCATGAGCAACTTTGGTTCACGTAACCCTTTTCTCTGTCTGTCTCTGTGCCTCTCTTTCCCCCCTCTCTTCCTTTCTTTCCTCTTCTCTCCTTCTTTCCTATTTTCTTTTAGATATCTGACCAGGTCACTTAAACCAACTCTTTTTTTTAAAGTAGGTTTATATTAGTGACCTTTAAAAATATTGCTTATATTTCTCAATGTGCCCCCTCAACTTCATTCCCCAGAGAACCAGCTCTTATAAAAATTAAAAAGAGGGAAAAAAGAACATCAGCAAAAGTAACCGAAGTATCAAAAAAGTCTGAGGCTATATGCAAAATTATACACTCATAATCTCCCACTCTTAAAAAGAAGTCAGGCATTTTTCCCTCTCTCTTCTTGGAGCCAACTTTGGCAGAACTCAATTTTGATTTTGATGTTATTGTTCTTTCCTTTTCTATTGCTGCAGTTACTTTACATTCGATTTTCCTGATTCTGCTTGCTCTTTGTATCAGTTCCTCTAATTCTTTCTACTACTTTCTTTATTCTTCATAACCATTGCTTCTGATATCCCAGCAATCCGCCATCCCATTCACGTAGCACAGTTTGCTGTTACTCCCCAATTAATGGTCCTTGGCTTTGTTTCTAATTCTTTGCCACTATAAAAAGTGCTAATGTAGATATTAGAGATAGGTAATACAGAGATCAATAGAGACAGGAAGATTAGACAGCTAGCTAGATAGGATATGGGACTTTCCCTTTTGTCTTTGGTCCCACTGGAGTATAAGGAGCCATGGAATCTCTGGGTGAGAGTCAGCCATTTTTGTTATTTTCTTTCTGTAATCATGTCTTTGCTCCCACAAGGCATTAGTGGGCTTGTCTTTCCACTACCCTTCTAATCTTAAGTATTTTGGGTTATTTTTTGGTCTTCTTTGATAAAATGAAGCATGTGAGGTAAAACTTCAAAGTTCTTTTGGTTTGTGTTTCTTTTATTATTCATGATTCAGAGCATTTTGTCATGGTTTTTAATTTTTTACAATTCTCTTTATTCATATCTTTTGACCACGAATCTATTAAAGTACAGTGCTTTTTGTCTTATTTATTCCTGTTAATTGCCTGTATTATCTTGAATAATACCCACTTTCTCCAGATATTTGACACAAATATTTCTCCAATTGGCTGCCTCCCTTCTTACTCTTGGGATGTTGATTGCTTTTCAATGCAAAAAGTTTTCAATTTCATATAATTCGAATTGATTTCTTTATATTTTATAATCTCATAAATGAGAGGACTGGAAAACCTACATACATATCTCTTGGACCTCAGTTTATTTCTCTGTAAAAAGAGGATGTTGGATTCAATGATAAGCCACTTTATCTCTTTAAGACTCAGCTCTCTCATGTCTCAAATGAAAGTATTGTCTCTGGGTGTGGTGGTGAACACCTATAATTCCTGCTACTTGGGAAGCTGAAGATGGTGTCTCACTTGAACTGGGAAGTTCTGAGTTACAGTATGGCTAATGTTAAATGGGAATCCCTAACAAGCCAGCCACCAAAGTGGTAAGCACCCAAAAGATGGGTTTAAGGAGGGGCAAATTTTTAGAGGTGAGAGAGCAAAGCAAAGTTTCCACACTGATTAGTCATGAGCATGATCATAAGTGGACACTGAACTTCCAACCTGGATAAGATAGACCAAGTTTCAAAAATTAAAATACAATGAAATGAAGATGTTGGATTAGATAAATTTTTTGACTCTCTCCTTGATCATTAAGGTCCTTTTCAGCAATAAGTATAAGCCTATGCTAGAGGGGTTTTTTAATTTAAAAAATCATTTATTTTAAAAATAGTTTTTATTTTAAATTTTGAATCCCAATTCTCTCTCTATTGTTTCTCTCTCACCCAATGAGAAGGCAAATGACATCAAGTGTACATGTGAAATCATGCAAAACATATTTCTATGTTAGACACATACAAAAGCAAGAAAAATAAAGTTTAAAATTCCAAGTAGATAATATTTTTCATCATGATTTTTTTTTGACAGTCAGAATAAAGGATATCTATATGTTTTACACATTCCTCTGGATTTTTTTCACTCTTGAATAGAACATGTATAGATAATTTTCACCATTCGTTTTTGAAATTTTTCTCTCTTCCTTTTTTACCTTCCCTTTCCTTGTGTCTTAGATCATTGTTTCAATCAGAATAGATAAGTCTTTCACAATTGATGATCCTTCCAATATTGCTGTTGTAGTGTACAATGATCTTATGGTTCTGTTCACTTCCCTCTGTATCAGATTATATAGATCTGCCCAGGTTTTTCTGAAACCATCCTGTTCATCATTTCTTGTGGTACAATAGTATTTCATCCCATCGTATACAACAATTTGTTCAGCTATTCCCCAGTTGATGGTAATTTCCTCAGTTTCTAATTCTTTGTCACCACAAAAGAACTCCTGAAGATATTTTTGTACATATGAACCTTTTTTCCTTCTCTGTGATCTCTCCAGGAGACAGCTAATAGTGATATTTCTGGGTCAAAGCGTATAGCCAGTTTTATAATCCTTTGGGCATAGTTCCACATTATTTTCTAGAATAGTGGGACCAACTCACAATTTCATCAAGAACACATTAGTATCCCTGCTCTTCCACATCTTTTCCAACATTTGCCATTTTCCCTTTCTGACATCTTAACCAATCTGTAAGATGTGAGGTGATATTTCAGAGTTGTTTTAATTTGCATTTCTCTAATCATTAGAGATGTAGAGCATTTTTTCATATGACGATAGGTAGCTTTGATTTCTTCTTTTAAAAACTGCATATTCATATCCTTTGGTTATTTATCATTTGGGCAATAGCTCTTATTATAAGTCTGATTCAGTTTCCTCCATCTTTGAGAAATGAACCCTTTATCAGAGAAACTTGAAGTAAAAACTTTTTCCTACTTTTCCTGCTTTCCTTCTAATTTGAATTATATTTGTTTGTGTAAAAGCTTGAATTTCATGTAATTAAACTTGTTGTAATCATACTTCCTGTGAGCCTGTCTATCTCTTGTTTGGCTATAAATCCTTCCCTTGTCCATAGATCTGACAGGTAAAGTTTTCCATACTCTCCCAATTTCCTTATTATATCATTCTTTATATCCAAATCATGTCCCCATTTTTACCTTCTCTTGGTAGAGGGCGTGAGATGCTGGCCTATGAGTTTCTACCAAACTGTTTTTCAATTTTCCCAGCACTTTTTACAAATAGTGAATTCTTGCTCTTAAAGCTTAGATCTTTGGGTTTTTCAAACACTAGATTACTATGGTAATTTACTACTGTGCATTGTGCATCTGATTTATGTCATTGATCCATAACTCTTAAATTGAAATTTTGACTTTTAAAATGGAATTCCCACTCTCCTAACAGGCATCTTAAGTCTCTCTAAATGTTCTGTTTGTCCTTTACAGAAAGGACCTTAGAACACAGAAGGTGGAATGTTTGAGTCTGCAGGGACTGGAGAACAGACAAAGTTAAGTTGGACAAATGGCATTGAATTTTAGAGCTGGTGAAAAACCCCGGTATTATTCAGTTCAGCCCTCTTCATCTGAGAAACATGAACCTGGCAGAGTTTTGCTTTTTGTCAGACAAATGTCAACCTGGTTTCGGGTTTCAGTTTGAAAGATTTTCACAGCCGCCTTTTCAGTGCTCCCTGACACGTGTGTGATGTGGAGCTAGAAAGCTAATTATCCTTGGCAGGGTGAGCCCAGCCATGAGGTGTCCCCTAATGAGATGGCTCATGGCAAGATTAGGCATTTCAAAATGCCGCATAAAGGAGGATTGAAATCCAAAGGGAGGCCCTATGGAATGTGCTTTAATCCTGCAAATCGGCTGTCTAACTAGCCCAGTGACCTTGGGCATGTACTACTCAGTTCTTATTAACTGCCAAGCATGGACTGAGCATTGTGGTATGCTCTGGCCAAAACGCAGAGTTCTGGTGGGAAGTTCCCAGCCCTAAAAACACCCCCTGGGACCGTAGGTCAACACAAACGCTTCCAGGCACTCGCCAAAGCGCAGGGCTCCCTGAGGACTGGGCCGCTACAAAAATGTACCTGGACATAAAGCCCCAAACCAAAGCAGCCTCTGCTCTTCAGGAGTTTGTTGGAAGGAAATAATGTATGGGTTTATGCATGTATACATATACATATGTGCCTATGTGTGTTATAATAGAAGAAAAATGGAGGGGAGAGAGAGAGCACGTCCAGCAGGGGAATCAGAGAAAGCTCTGTGGAGAAGATGGCACTGAGGTGAGCTTCAGAGGGCCGTGGTTTCTGACAGGCTGGGATGAGGATGCCGAAGAATGGCTTGTGACTAATGGCTGGAGATAGCGTTCCATGGGGAGCAGCTAGCAGTCCCCTTTGGCCAGAATGCAGAATTTGTAACCTCCCAGTTGACATCCACCTATCAGGTTGTGGGGAGCCCCTGAAGGTCTGGGGGATGATGGGGGTCATCTTGTGCTTTAGGAAGATCATTTTGGCAGCCACATGAAACATGGATTCAAGAGAGGAGAGAATTAAATTAGGGAGTATATAATTAGGAGTCTGTTCTGATAGTTTAAGCAAGAGGTGATAAGAGGCATTAGGGCTGGGGCTATAAACCCTGGGGCAGGGGCAGGTGGAAGCAAGCTTGTTCATGCAGAATCATAAGTCATGGCACAGTAGTCCCTCTATCATTGACTGCTTCCTTTATTTTCATCCTCTCTTTCAGTGAAAGATGAATATTCCGGGCAGTTTTCTGGTGATCTGGAGCCTGTTGATGCTTTTCAATTCTTTTGAAATCCATTCCGATCCTTTGATTGCTTATTGATTGAAATGTGACTCTTGATCTCAGTTTTGTGTCAGTTCCCAAATCTAGCTGGGATCTCAGACTTTAGTCGTGGACATTTTATGGGAAGATTTTAATTGGTTTGGGTCATCTTGTCAAAGATCAAATGCCCTTTATGTGAATCAGCTCAAGGAGGATTAGATCGTTACTTTTACTGAACACATCTCCTACTTGTACCTGTTCAAGAAGAGTGATCAGCCATAAACATAACCAGATTCCCAGTCATTTGCAATACTGTTCATGGAATTAACCTTGGAAGTCATCCAGGACAGTCCTGCATTTTACAAATGAGGAAACTGAGGCCCAGGGGAGTTGTTATTTGACTAAGGTTACAAAGACATTTAATGGCAAGATGGGGGTAGAATGAAGGCCTGCTTTTTCATCATCCCATCGCCATCAGGTAGCCAACCACCATGATGATGGCTATCTGTTATAAATAAATAGGTAAGAACAGTGATAATTGAATACTTTAGGGAGCCATTTATGGTTTATGATATGGACTATCATTTCATAATGGCTGATGTTGAATACGTCTCTAGCCAGAAAATGTACATTATGAATTAGCCAACCCTCTGGTGATGAGTCTCTATGCACTACTGAGAATGAGTCTTGGATAACAAACAGCAGCTTGACCTTGAGACCATTGAAACCTTTCTAGATTAATAAGATTTGCCAGAAGTTGAATAATACTGGCAAAACCTTCAAGAATCTGGAGTCATTGTCAGGTTAAAGCAACAAACTCAAAGAAGACTTTACTGGAGTAACAATAATAATGATAGCTATAATAAAAATGATGGTGTTATTAATTTTTATATTCCTCAGTTGACTTGTAGAATCATAATACTTGCTAAATTTGCCAGAATCTCATTACTTTTTTTTTTTGCATAGTTCACTTTAAAATATATATGTACATATATAGGTATATTTAATGAAAATTTATTTTCTTTCCTTCCCAACTTTATCCAATTGGAGGAAAAAAAATCTCTTATAACATAGTCAACCAAAACCACTTCTTTTACTGGCAATGTCAAAAAATGCTTGTCTCATTTTGCATCTTATGTCTGTTATCACTCAGTTTCTCATTGTCTGGAATCATATGGAATTACGGCTAATCTTTGAGAATTCTCAGGTCTTTCCAACATAATCCTTATGGTATTCAGACTTCCTAAAGGATGTCTATTATAGGGTTCTAGCTCACTCAGCATCTATTGTTATTTTTTATCAGCCGTAGAGACAGAGCAACATGAAGGAGTTGATAGATATCTGGCTTCCAAGTAAAGCTGGGGAAGATTTGGGGTCACTTCCTGTCTATCACATTTTGACCGCTCGACCTTGAACAAGTAAATTAACCTCTCCTGCTCCAGATTGGATGTTGTAAAACAAGTGCTGTTCTGCCTTGGTAGAGAAGACTTTCCTTCCTGAGGTTGCCTCATACTATTGTAATCGCAGGTCTGGACAATAAATATATGAGCAAACAAACAGACAAATAAGTGGTAGAATGAAGCTTATCAGTTACCACTGAGAGATGTCATAGAGCATGATATCATGGTTATAGGGAGAGCCAGACTAACACCCCTTAAAACCTTGCTCTGTGTCAAGAGTTTGAGGTCTATGCCATTGTCTGAAATGTATTTAGAAGTTTCTCCTATGGAAAAGTCTAAGCGATAGCATCCTTAGCTTATATCGAAATTTTATTCTGGCTGTGAGGGGTGATTTGTCTAGAGAGAATCATAGAAGAGTGATTCCCTTTAGTGTTTATAATTCACATGTCTGTAACAATTTAAGATTTCAAAGCACCTTCAAATAACCCTGTGAGATAGGTAGAGTAAAATGTTTTTTTTTCCATTTTAGAGATGAAAAAACTATGGTTCAGAGAGGTCATGACCTATAAGTGTCAAAGCAAAGACTCCAAGTCTTTGGACTTCACGTTCAGTGTAATTTGCCCTAGACCACACTTCCTCTCTTTAGAAAAGAAATGAGAACCGTTGTAGATATACCATAAATGGAAACCTCAAATGCTTTTTGAAAGGGAACAAGCATTTTAGTTGAGTGGGAAAGTGTCCAAAGGAACCCGTGTGTCTAGTTCAGACTCTTGGAACTGGATTTGGTCTTAAGAATGTGGTCAGAATGGCCACCCTTCCAGAATCCCTGACCAATAGCTTTTTAAAAAATCTCCCTACAATCTCATAAAATAAATGAAAACTAAACAAACCAGAGAGAGTTTAATATTTGTTGGATTTGACTTAACTACAGCCAACTGAAATGCTTCCTTGATGGTCAAAAGAATGTTGAATCTGCCTTTCTTTTCACTCTCTTGGTATGAGAAGAACAACAGCAATAGCAAGGAGAAGTGCAGTAATCATCACCCCTAAAACAGCAACCCTGGGTGCTCTGTGATGGGCAATAACCATGAGGAAAGAGCACCAGACTAGAAAAACAGGTCCCAGTTCTAGGTGGGCTTTCTTACCAAAGAGCTGGATGATGATGATGATAAGTGATATTTATCTAATGCTCCCCACTGTGCCAAGTGATTTATAATGGCTATCTAATTTGATCCTCATAAAACTCTTGGGAGGTACATACTGAATGATCCCTTATTCAAGAATAGGGATGATTCCTTATTCTTAAATGTCTGTGATTCCACCTTTAAAAACAAATGATTAGTGATGACTTGAATTAAGAAATCCTAGCACAAATCAAATCATCCCAAGTCAAAATTGCCAAATTAAGATCATAGTCTTAGAGTTGGAAGGGTTATCAGAGGTCATCTTATTTAACCATTTCATATTACAGATGGAGAAACTGAGGCTCAGAAAGATTAAGAAAATACAAGTGGTATACACACCTGTCAGATTGGCTAAGATGACAGGAAAAGGTAATGACGAATGTTGGAGGGGAGGTGGGAAAACTTGGGCACTAATGTGCATTCATTGTTGGTGGAGTTGTGAAAGAATCCAGCCATTCTGGAGAGCAATCTGGAACTATGCTCAAAAAGTTATCAAACTGTGCATCCCCTTTGACCCAGCAGTATTTCTACTGGGCTTATATCCCAAAGAGATCTTAAAGGAGGGAATGGACCCACATGTGCAAAATGTTTGTGGCAGCCCTTTTCATAGTGGCCAGAAACTGGAAACTGAGGGGATGCCCATCAATTGGAGAATGGCTGGGTAAATTATAGTATATAAATGTTATGAAATATTATTGTTCTATAAGAAATGACCAGCAGGAAGATCTCAGAAAGGCCTGGAGAGACTTATATGAACATTGATGCTAAGTGAAATGCGTAGAACCGGGAGATCATTATACACGGCAACAGTAAGATTATATACAATGATCTATTCTGTGGGAACTGAGTCTACAATGTAGCATTTGCACTCTTTTCATTGTTGCTTGCTTGCGTTTTATTCTGCTGCTTATTTTTTTATTTGATTTTTCTTGTGTAGCACAATAATTGTGTAAATATGTATGCATATTTTGGATTTAATATACATTTCTACCATGTTTAACATATATTGGACTATTTGCCATCTAGGGAAGGGGGTGGGGAGGAGGGGAAAATTTGGAACAGAAGGTTTTGCAAGGGTTAATGTTGAAATATTCCCCATGCATATGGTTTGTAAATAAAAAGCAATAATAAGATAGATTTTAAAAAAGAAAATACAAGCGGTAAACAGCAGAGCTGGGATTGAAACCTTGCCCCTCTCTCTCCAAATGTTGAACTTTACTTCTGCAGCAAATGGCCCAGGACCAAATTCTGTGACAGCAGCCAAAAAGGGCCATGTTGTATGTGTTCTTTATTTCCCACAGCAAATTGTAGTAGGAGATTTAAAGACAAATCAAAGATTTAAAGACAAATCAAATTAAAACCTAATGAAATTAGATCTGGAAGTTTCCTAATCGAACTCCTTCCTTTTATAGTGAGGAAGCTAACATTTAACTAAGTTAAATAATTTGCCCAGTGTCACATAGGTAGAAAATGGTAAACATAGGGATATGAATCCATGTCTTCTAGCTCCAAAGTCATTCCTCTCCATGATAATTCATCCAGCATAAAATCAGCTTTTCAACTTAAATCAGCTTCTAAAACACACTAGATCTTTTACCAATATATTCCCAGCCCATTGTTAATGCATAATATTTGACAGTTTAAGGTTATAACATTCATTTTTTTGTTTCCACAAATATTACTTTATTTTCCTGCTTTAAACATTAGTATATTTAAAGCTGAAGGGGCTATATAATGGTCTGTAAGGTCCACATAGCTCCTTTCTATTCAGATTTATTGAGTTGATTTTAGATGAAAAGATATGAATTTAGTTATAATTGCTCTGAGCCCCCACTTAGAAGAATTTTGAATATTTAGGCAAAAGTCAGACTCTCTGTCTAACTTTACACTTATATTTATCTCTAGTTAACTTCTGATCTTTTGAAACAAAATTCAAATTTTGAGCAAATATTTGGCTAATAAAACAGCAGATTATAAGAGCGTCTGTAGCTAGACAGGTACGGAGAGGAAAAATTGGGAAAAGACAGCCTTTTTCTTGGGATCAGCAATGGTCTTCTGCTCCGAGTGCCTAGAAAGCTGATGACCCAGTTCAATAATTTCCTTCTCTGCCATGGCTCAGTATGACCTTTGCTCCTAAGGGGATATTACAATACCATGCTTGCTCCAATTTCTTGAATAAATTGTTTCTAGACTCACTTGATATTTTATAGATGATTCCAAGGGCTTTGCTAGGATCTTAGTCCTTGAATAAGAGTTCTACGCAAAATCATTCAAGTTTAGAGGTCCTTTCATAGTCTAAGAAAAAATGAAATGATCAGCCATCCTCTAATGTACTTAGTGAGGCAGGGTCCAGTAAGTCATTGACTCTAATCTTACAACATGAGATTTCAGCCCTGGGAATGTTAGTGATTGTGGAAGAGTCACGAATTCTTCAGCTAAGAAGCAGCATGGTGTGAGGGAAAGAACACCGCCTCAAAAGGAGAATGGGGTTTAAATCCTGGTTTCACACCAATCGTGTGGTCACAGGCAAGCCATTTGACCTCTCAGCTTCAGGTTCCTCATTGTAAAATGGAAATTGTGCTGTTTGAACCATGGAGGGCTGTTGGTTAGGAAAACTCTTGGCCAGATTTAGTGTGTTAAGTAGCAATGAAGTCATTATCATGGAGGAAAAATAGGAACAGGACCTACCCTGTCCATGGTAGTTGTTGCATGGATTCACATACTTTTGTTCTCAGTAACGGTGACTATTTGGATGCTGGCTCTCAGAAATGACCCGGGGGGGTGGAGCTAGGCGGCGCCATAGAGGATAGAGCACCCCTGGAGTCAGTAGGTCTGGACACAAACGCACTTTCGGACACATACTAGCTGTGTGACCCTGAACAAGTCACCTAACCCGATTATCTCAGAAAAACACACATGACTTTGGGTATCATTTTTCATTTTACAAATGAGGGAACGGAGGCTCAGAAAACCCATATTCAAAGTCCCCTCGTAGAGTTCAGGTCTCCCAGGACAATGTTTTGTTTATTTTTTATTCTCCAAATGCTTCCCCCAGACATTCCAGTTGCTCAGGCAATGCCATCATGAGGTCAGAGAGCACCAGGCACCAAAGGACACTGTTTTGCCAACAAGCAAGGTGTCTCCAGCACACATTCCATGGCGTGAGTCTAGTTTGCAAAAGGCCTTTAAATACCTTAGCGATTACCAGCACTCGCGGTTTACAGTGTTTTGTGGACAGTCAGTCTTGGCCTCCTGCCTTCCCCCCCAATAATTTTTTAATAAACCTGTAATATCTTTTCAAGTATTGCACCCCTGGCTCAAGCCAGGGGAAGTCTGAATTCATGTAAGCAAGCATTAATTTCCTCCAAGTTGGGATTACAGGATGTCTAGGAATGCTTATGAACCGTCCACAGCGCCTTTGGAGCCGTTTCTGAGGGAACAACCTTATCTTCAACTCCGAGTTTAATGTTGTGGTAATTATTCTTTGTAGCCTTTTTCCCTCAGTTGA
>NC_133622.1:2475579-2488079 GCF_048593235.1 Sminthopsis crassicaudata | reverse complement strand
GCTGGAAGAGATTGGAGAGACTATTTTATTTCATTCTCCCATTTGAAAGATAAGCAATGAAGCAGTTAGGTGATACAATAGAGCACCAGCCCTTGAGTCAGGAGGACCGGAGTTCAAATCCAGCCTCAGACACTTACTTAATTGGATGACCTTGGGCAAGTCATTAAAGCCCTATTGCTTCCCCATCCCTTTAATAAATAAATTAGGATAAGCAAACTGAAAAACAGGTAAACTGATTCACCCACATTTACCCAGTTGGCTTATTGCAGAGGCAGGATCAGTCTATTTTTTGACATACATGCTTTCACTTTAAAACAGCTTTATTCCAGTCATTTCCCTTATCCAACAAGGATATGTGCCTTATCCAACAAGACTTTTCCTTATGGCAAAGAAAATGGTTAAGCAAAATTGACCAACTTGAGGACTATCTCTGATGGGGTGGGTGACATTTTGCATGGACAGTCATCCACTTCTCAAGAGAGTTGTGAAGGGTGCCCTCCAGATTCAGAATGGGTCACTTATTTAATCTTAGTTCAGCTACCTTTTAACGTTGTTTTAGTGAAATTATTGTGGTCTTTGCATACTTCATTCTTTTAATGTTCTGCATTCATATGATTTCCCCAAGTTTCCCAGAATTACTTATATTCATTATGACTTACTTCAGTGTGGCTAAGGATCTGTGATCTCATTGACATAGGTACTTTCTTCAGCTGTGCAAACCACAGGCCGGTCATGGTGTCCAGCTTGTGTAAGTCTTGTCCTTGGCCCTCTGGGGGTCTTTCTCATGGGGTCCATTCAACATTTCGAGCACCTCCTAGCTCTTTGCCAGTGTGTTCTCATATCACAATTTGTTTAAACATTTTAGTTGATGGGCACCGACTTTGTTTCTAATTTTCTGCTACCATGAAAAGTGTTGTTATAAATATTTTGGAGCAAACATAAGACCTTTCTTTTTCTTTGACTTCTTTGGGACTATATGTCCGACAGTTTGGAGAACTTAGTTCAAAAGAAAGCTGATATAATGACTATATCTGGCTGAAAGAATATGGAGAGTTTGGTATCTTTTTTCTGATAATTGCAAATCATCTCCTGATAGAATTAGACCAATTCGGAGTACCAACACAGGACATCAGTGCCTACCCTTCAACCTTGACTATTTCTGAATTTTATTCTCCTAGTCAGTTTGATGTCTCATAATACTGCATTTCAGTGGGACCTGGCTTCTGAACTATTTGGATATCTATGTGGCTTCCTGCCCAAGCAGAATACACGAAGAAGGATCTGCAAGGGGAGAATTACTTGTTTTTGATTTGTGCTGGGTTTTTTAAATCTATATTTGTTATGAAAATAATTTTGAAATACCACAAGAAAATTAAGTTATAATAGACTTGCTCATAAAATAGGTGTTTGACCAATGGAACACTTGATGAAGCATTAAAGTAGCCTACAGAGGATTCTGTTTTGGAATAAATTCAACAGACACTAAAATGAAAGAAGAAATATTTTCTCCAAGAAAATATTGTTTCACTGGCTCCACCTCCTCCTTGGTCTATTATTTCTTTCTTATAGGGAGCTCCCAGCGAGAGATTTCCCCCACCATTTCAGACTGGTACCTAATGGGCAATTTAGAATCTTAGAGAGTTGCATGGGAACTCTCAGCAGATGAGTGTCCTGCTTAAAGTCACACGGTTGGATATGTCAAAGGCAGAACATGCTTTCACATCATGTGAAATCTCAATCTCAATCTCTGGTTCCTATGATTCTTGTGCATTTCAGGAGGAGAGGAAAGAAATAAGAGATGAGACACTGGAGACTTATAGAGCTGGAGTATGGGGTTTAACGGGAGGTTCCGTAGATGTCACAGACAAGTTGTGCTCATGCCAGATCCATTAAGATCATGGCAGCAGAGAAAGAATCATAAACTCTGTCTTCTCCAGGGACCGGCTCTTTATAACTTACAGACATGTTTAAACACTGTAGCAGAAAGTTAGATAATTGATTTTGAAATATTTGACTTTGGAACATGAAATAAAATCAGTCAAGCCATTCATGTGTCAACCTCTGCTGCATAACATGAAGTTTGTTTTAAACTCTAGAAATAACAATAACAAGAGAACCAAGAGACCACCAATTTAGATGGAGAAAGGCAAGAAGACAGCCTTCAGTTTGGAATCCATCGGATCCTAAGGAAGGGATTCTTACAGTGTCTAAAAGGGCACATTTCTCTTTTGATGGCCACAATGATTTATAGCTTTTAATAATGCTTATCAGTCTGCTTTTGCTCCTGAATGTTCACAGGTGATCACAAGGCAGTGAAATGATCATTCTTAGATGCGAAGGTGGTTGGAACTGGGAAGAATCCTGATGGTCTTTAACTCTTAACACCTTCATTTTATAGGAGAGGATTCTCAAGTCCAGCTATGGGAAGCTATTTGCTCTGAGTCATACAGATCTGCAGACCTGAGATTAGAACCCAGGACTTCTCTACCTCCTAGACTAGGAAGCTTCCCATTTTGCTACCCTGCTTCAACCACAAACTTAACAAATTTCTCTGAGGAGAAAATTTTAAAACATAAGAAATAGCTTTTTCCTGCTAGGGCATCACACGATATATTAACAATGAATATATCTTGCTAGACAGCCAGAGGGTTTCCTTGTTACCTGAGGTATAAGAACATCCAAAGAAATACCTTCAGCATAAATGTAGATGATGTGGAGCTACATGGACAACAGGGAGGAGAAGGTATACACCGGCTGCCATCTCTATTCCTGAAGGTGCCCAGAAAGCTTCCAAAGCCCTTTCCTGATTTCAGCTTTTTGAGGAAAGAAACTATGATTATTCCCATTTTCTCAAGTGAGAAACTGATGGTTGGGAAGGCCAAGAGTTTTGTCTGGGATCACATAGACAGTAAATGTTAGAACCAGGATTCTACTTGTGGTCTGTTTCTGTTACCCCATGCTGCCTAATGGATTTTCCCAGAGCCATTTAAGTCTGTAATAATATAATAAATGTAATAATGTACTAATTGAGTCTACTTGGGATTTTAATTAAGAATGTCATCAGTGAGGTGAGAGCACTAAAAAAACGAATCCCCCCCAAACTCCTGTTACATAAGGATAGGATGAGGAACTGATGATATATTTCTTGGGGAAACAAACAAACAAATTTGATAATGGGGACAAAATTATTTTTGCTGTGATCTAGTTTAGGAATTTTTAATCTACAGATCTGTTTTGGAGAACTGTATATTTTATGTACTTATAAACATTATTTTGAGGAATTTTGAGATTTACATTTTGAGATTATCTACAATTTAGCTCATCTATATCTTGATTGTTCATAGGTGGCGCAATTAACAGAATTAGGAAGACCTGAATTCAAATCCAGCCTCAGACTGTGTGACTTTAGATAAGTCACTTGAACTCTATTTGCCTCAGTTTCCTCAACTATGAAATGGGAATAATAATAGCACCCACCTCCCAGGGTGGCTGTAAGGAGCAAATGAGATGATATTTGTAAACTATTTAGCACAGTTCCTGGCATTATCGAAATGCTAACTATGGTGGTGATGGTGGAGATGGTTAGTGTTTGCATATTGCCTCCCCATTAGACTTTAAGCACTATTTTTTATCTGCAGCACCTAGCCCAGTGCCTGGAACCTAGTAGGTGCTTAATAAATGCTCCTTGACTTGATCAGCCTGCCAAAGGGGCAAGGTTAAGAATCCTGATTGAAAAAAAGGAATGGAATGTATAGGTCTGCATCAGTTTCTTTAGAAAACATTCATTTAGCTAATTCATTCATTCAGATCTAGGCAAGAGAACTCCAAGATGGAAGGAGAGATGGAATACAATCCAAAAGCAACTCTCCACTCGTGCTTGGGTGCTATTGGTGGGAATGAGAAAGGCCAAGAGAGCCAAACCCTAGTAACGTGTCTTTCCTTGGGAAGCTGAGATGAATAGGAATGCCTTCTATCTCCAGTCACTTTGGGGGCCCACAGGGAGCCTCATTGTCTCCCCTGTAAAGCAGCAATAATACGATTTATTCTTAGGATAAAAATAAGATAAAGTCATAGAATGTCATACTTGGAAGAGCCTTGAGACGGAATCTGGCCCAACCCCTTTGGTTTATGAATGAACCTGGGTTAGTAGCTTGTTGCCATACCCTGCCCTTTCTCCCCTGGGGCAGGTGGCTTTACACCTCACTGGAGTCTGTATCTTTTAAAAATTCTCATCTCTGTCCCAGAGAAAATGGGATTCACAAATATTAAAATGTATATATTTTGGGGACTGGGCCTATTGACAGATAACTCTCAGTAAGGGAAATCCCCTCTTTCAAAAATGATCAGCACCTGCTCTTCAACTAGTCTCACAGAACTGCCTGGGGGTCCCAAGAGGTTAAGTGACTTGCCCAGGGTGTCACAGTCAATATGAGGCAGTGAAGTGACACTGAGATGTCATACATTTTCATGTCTCAAATAACAGATGAGTTGTGTGACTCCAGACTGTTGCCACTTTCCCATACCTATTGAAAAGTGTTCTGCTTTGGTGGGGATGACTCAGAGGGGCCCATTTGGAAGCATCTGGGATCCTGCTATGAAACAACTCAATTCCAGGCTCACCCCCCCAAATCTGAAAGAAATCATGTCATGTTCCAGTCCAGTGACTGAGTCATAGAAGGATGTTCTTATACAAAATGGCAGAGCAGTTTCTTCTTACTTTGTGGTGTTGGACAAATCAATAGCATCTGTTTGTGAACACGGTTTCTCAGCTTCTCTCACTTGTACAACAAACCTTTTCTGATGAATGCAGGCTGTAGATCTGTGGTGAGGAAAAAGAAAAAAAGAAAAAAGATAAAAGGCAGTTGGGTTTTGTTCTTAAGAATTAGAGGATTAGATCGTGTTTTTAGACAGTCTTTGGGGCTCACTGGAGAAAATACTGTTTTCTACCTGCAGTATGAAACTGGATGATTTATTAGATGTCAGAGAACACTCACTGGCCAATACTTTAGTTGTTGAAAGTCCAAAAGAACAGAAGACAGATGTGTTAATTTTGTCAACACAGAGTTATATCGTCCCGCATTATTTGGTTGACTTTTAAAAATAGCTTGAATCTGTAAAAGTTTTGGTAAATGGTATTTAGAGTGAGAAACTTCCTCTCTATTCAAATGAGCCACTGTCCAGTGTCTAGCACATGAGTCAATATTTGTTGGATGATTAATTGTACTTTCATAGTCTTCAAGAGTTCCCTAGTGGAGTGTGAAATTTAATGACTTCTCCAGGATTACATAGCCAATAGGTGTCAGAGCTGGGACTGGAAGTGGAGTCTTCTTGATTTCCAGGCTGCTTTCTATGTATTATGATGCGATTTTTAGAAATATAAACAAATTTCAGTTCCTCAGAGGAAAATATATCTATGTGAGACTATGTATGCCAGAATCTGGCTGAACCTATATATCATGGAATGCCAGGGTCTGAAAAATGGAACAAAATCATAGGATTTAGTCTGACCCATTCCTGAAAAGGAATCTCGTTTTATGTATCTCTGATAACTGGAAAGCCAACTTCCACTTGAATACCTTCAGTAACACGACTACGACTCATGCTGTAAAATATACTTGCAGTGTTCAGAACGGATGATTTTAGCTTTTCTTCTGTTACCAACCAAGGGTTGTGGTGATTAAAATTTAACAACTGGCTCTCTGAAAAAAATGAAGGAAAAATCCATTTTGACTAATTTACTTTATTAATATTTTCTCCATCACTTTCTTAGTTTAAACAAACAACAAAACAGTATTTCAAATCCTGCTTTGTTAATGTTAATTTAATGGTTTCTGAGGCATAAATATGTTTACACTGAACATTTAACTATTGGCTTTAGAGTAATAGCAGCAGGCTCCAGCACTCCTTTTCATAGATTCATTTGTCAGCCTGGTGAAGCCTATGGACTCCTTCTCAGCAGACTGTTATTGAATTTATAACATAAAATATTCAGGATCACAAGAAACAAATGATGTTAAAATGTAGTTTGTAATTTATTTGAATTATACCTTATAATATAGTTTAAGATCTGATCCTGCTAAATCTTTTTTCTTTACATTTTTCCATTAGTTTAGTTTATATTTTTGACTTTTTATTTTTAAAGATTGGTAACAGATTTTACCCATGATTTATTTTAAAGTTTTTAATATGTATTTTCTTTAAATAATATTTTGTTTTCCCAAATATATGCAAAGAAAGTTTTCAACATTCACCTATGTAAAACATTCCAACTTTTTGACCTCTCCCCTCCTCCACATAGGAAGCAATCCAACATAGGTGAAATATGTGTAATTCTTTTAAACACATTTCCATATTCATCATGTTGCATGAAAAAAATCAGATCAAAAGGGAAAAAAAACACAATAAAAAACCAAGCAAACAACAATAACAACAAAAAGGTGAAAATTCTATGCTTTGATCTACATTCAGTCTCCATAGTTCTCTCTCTCTGGATGTGAATGGCTGTTTCCATCCCAAGCCTAGTGGAATTGCCTTGAATCACATCATTGTTGAAAAGAGCCAAGTCCATCACAGTTGATCATCACATAATATTGCTATTATTGTGTACAGTGTTCTCTTGGCTCATCTAGCATCAGTTCATGTAAGTCCAGGCTTTTCTGAAGTCAACCTGCTCATCATTTCTTATAAAACAATAATATTCCATTGCATTCATATTCTTATAACTTATTCTGCCATTCTCCAACTGATGGTCTTTCACACAGTTTCCAGTTTCTTGCCACTACAAAAAGAGTTGCTGCAAATATTTTTGCACATGTGGGTCCTTTTCCTTTTTTATGATCTCTTTGAGATAATAGAGGAACAGCTGGATCAAAAGGGTATACACAGTTTGATAGCCTTTTGGTTATAGTTCCATATTCCTCTCTAAAATGATTGGGTCATTTTCCAACTCTACTAACAATGCATTTTTATCTCAATTTTCCCACATCCCCTCCAACATTTATCATTATCTTTTCTTGGCATCTTAGTCAATCTGAGAGGCTAAAAGTATCAGCCTTTTATTCTTAATAATGAATTTTGTTATCTTTTCAGGCTGGGTAAAATAATTTTTTTTAGTAACTTAATTGGGAATATACAGATCTATTTTTGGTAAAATTATTGTTTTTATTATACTGGTCCAGTCTACCCATGAATGATTAATATTTATCCATTTATTTAAATCTGATTTTATTTCTAAAAATAGTTTTTTATGGCTTTCTTCAAAGAGATTGTGGTTTGTTTTTGGCTGATATACTTCCAGGTATTTTTTTCTGTCTAGACTTATTTTAAATGGTCTATCTCTAGCAATCTCTTCCTGGAGAATCCAGATTTGTTGATAATTTATGTGGGTTTACTTTGTATCCTGCAAGTTTGCTGAAATTATTAATTATTTCAATTATTTTTTTAGTTAAATCTTTAGAATTTTCCAAGTATATCATCATATCATCTGCAAAAAGAGAGTTTTGTTATCTCATTCCCTAGCCTGATTCCTTCTATTTCTTTTTCTTCTCTTGTTACTATTGCTGGGATTTCCAATATAATACTGAGTAATATTTGTCACAGTGAGCATTCTTGTTTTACACTGAATCTCAGTAAGAGGCTACTAGCTTATTCCCATTACAAATAATTCTTGCTAATTGTTTTAAGTAAATGTTTCTTATCAATTTAAGGAAAAGTCCACCTATTCCTATACTTGTCAGTATTTTTAAATGATTATTTTATTTTACCAAATGCCTTTTCTGCATCTATTGATATTATCATGTGATTTTTATTATTGGCATCCTCAGTTACACTAATAATTTTTCTTATGAAGCCACCCCTGCATTCCTAACATTAATCCCATTTGGTCATAATGTATAATCTTTGTAACATATTTTCATAATCTTTTAGATAATATTTTATATGGGATTTTTGCATCTTTATTCATTAATGAAGTTGTCCTTTACTTTTCTTTCTCTGTTTTTTTAATTTTTTTTTCTCATTTAGATATCAGTATTATTGTAAAAGTAGTTTGGTAGGATCCCATTCTTTGACTATTATTCCAAATAATTATTTAATATTAGAATTAGTTGGTTTTTAAATATTTGATAGAAATTCATTTGTAAATCTGTCTAATCCTGTTGCTTTTTTCTTAGAAAGTTCATTTATTGCCTGGTCAGTTTTTTTTTTTTCTAAAATAAGGGTATTTAGATATTCTATTTCTTCTTCTGCTAATCTGGGTAGTTTGCATTTTTGTAAATATTCTTCCATTTTACTTAAGTTGTTAAATTTATTGGCATATTATTGGATAAAATAACCTTTTGTAAATGCTTTGATTTAGCCTGATTTACTGGTATATTCACCATTTTCATTTTTGATACTAGTAATTTGGTTTTCTTTTCTCTCTTTTAAAAAAAAAACATATTAACCAATGGTTTATCTCTTTTATTAATTTTTTCATATCACCAATTCCTGGTTTTATTTATTGATTCAATATTTTTTCTATACCCAATTTTATTAATTTCACCTTTAATTTTTAGAATTTCTAATTTGTTCTTTTTCTAGTTTTTTTTTTTAAACTGCAAGCCCAGTTTGCTCTTTCTCTCTTTTTTGTAAATTGATATAGTTAAAGATATAAATTTTCCTCTAATTACTGCTTTTGCTGTATCTCAGCAGGTTTTTGATATGTTGTTTCATTATTGTTATTTTCTTTCACGACATTTTTGTTTCTATGAATTGCTCTTTAACCCATACATTCTTTAAGATTAGATTATTTAGTCTCCAATTAGTTTTTTCCCATTCTGTATCCATGATTCCTGATAAAATAGAATTTTTATTGCATTGTGATCTGTCCAGATCTGTTCACTGAAGGATTTTGGTACCATCTCGAATCCTGATCATGGGTGAGGAGTGAAGGGGCGGAACTCTCAAAGATGGTCAAAACAGGAGTTCATTTATTCAAAATTCTTTCAACCTTATATCACTACCAACTCTCCACTCCCTTCTGATTCTTCTGTAATAGTTCTTCCTCTTACACCTAATTTGTATGAGATAATTGCTTGTTTTTACTTTTTCCCACATAATTATACTCTTTAAGAAGAATCATCACATCATAACTTTTCCCAATCTTTGTTTCAAACTGCCCAATTATTAGTGAGCTGTCAATCTTAAGCATACAATTTATATTTCCATGTATTAAAAAGTAGACAGTTTGTCCTTATTAAATTTCTTCTAAATGGTCTTTGACTTTTGCCTTATATTTTTCCTGGATCTAATATGTCAAATTTTCTGTTGAGTTAACATCTTTTTGCAACAAAATCCTGAATGTCTGTCAATTCACTGAATATCCAATTTTTTTTTTTGGTTCAGATTATACTTAACTTTGCTGGGTAGGTTATTTTTGGCCATAACTGCAATTCTTTTACTTTTCAATAGATAGTGTTCTAAGACCTGTGTCTATCAGTATGGGTTGCTCTTAGGTCTTGTGTAATTCCACTTGTGGTTCCTCAGCATTTGAATTTTTTTCTTATTGCTCATAAAATATTCTCTTTAACTTTTGGCATCCATCACCATCTTTCTACACACTCATCATGTTAGTTCAGGTTCTGTCATCCTTCATCTGGATTACTAAAATTCCTAATTGACCTACTTGTCATCATATTCTCCACTCTGCAACCAAAAGAGCTGCTAAAATAATTTTCCTAAAACACAAAGTTGACTGTCATTCCCTGGCTCAAGTATCTCCAATGGCTTCCTGTATCCTCTAGAATTGTGGTTCTCAAAATATGGTCCAGAGACATTAATAATAGGTGACATTTTTATAGCCTTTTACATTTGCAAAGTACTTTTTTCACAACCATCTTCTGGGATAGGTAGTTAAAAAATGATTATCCTTATACTAAAGGTGAGAAAATGTTAGCCCAGAAAGATTAAGTGACTTGTTAGTCATATAGTTAGTGTTAGGCTTTGTCTGGGTGTCCTTCAGTGAATGTTTGTGAATTGAATTCTGTTCACTGGCCCATACTGCTGCCTTTTGTGTAGTAGGAACAACTCTGGTTTTGGAAAGAAGGAATCTGGGCTCTAATCTGGGCTCTGCTCCTAAGTGGTTTTGGGCTTCTGCCATGATAGTGGCAAACACCTGCAGAGAACATGCATCATATCACCATGTTTTATGCATAGATTGATCTTAATCATCAGAGAATCATCCAAGTCATCTCTTATCTTTCGAGGAATCTTATGTGACTATAACAAATGCATGGCAGATGTCTTTTTGGAGAAGCATCTTTAAGGCCATATCTTGCTCTATCAAATCAAAGGCCTTTTTATATTTAAAAAAAAATTAAGCACAATAAGATCTTGTAGTGTCTCTACCTGTCAGTCAATTGTATGACTATCAAGCAGTTGTCTTCAGAGGAAATACAGAAGATATTCTATTAAATTCTTCCTCAAGGATACACTCATTATGCTCATAAAGATGTTGTAGAGGCGGCAAGCTTGTTATTTGGTTCAGTAGTTATCAGTATTTTCTTGACTCCCCCTTTTTTGGCCATATTAAGGTTTGTGATATTTTCTATATTTTAAAAAAAAGATCTTGAAAATCAATCCCTGTGTGCCCTCAAAATTACCTGTAGCACCAGGCTTCCTTTGGTTTGATTCTGTCCTTCTTTTTCTCCCCTTTTCTTTAGTGACAATTCTACGTCCTCCTCTAGCACAATGGTGGCTGGGATTGGAGTGCGGGCTCATCTGTTGTTGATAGAGAAGAGTTCATTACAAAAGTAAGAGTGGGTTATTTGACTCTTCTTCTTTTCATTTTCATTGTCAAATATTCTCAGGATGATCTGCCTTAACGTCTTATTGCTTGGCCTATGATTGATTTCTTAGGCAATGTTGCTTAATAACCTCCTCTTTGTCCTCTTCTTCCTCCTGTTTCTTTACAGACATATCCCTCAGTTTCTCATCATAGCTTGGCGATGGACCGCCTGGGTTCTTGGAAGCGATAGTGATGAGCTGGTTCTTCACCACACTGATTAGTCAGCCTTGGGAAGAATGAAAAAAGCATCAGACACCTACTATGTGTAGTAGAGGGCTTTGCACCTACTATGTGCAAAGCCTTCTACTAAAAGTTATGAATGAAAACAGAAAAGCAAGATGATATCGAATGACAAGTTACAGATCTAGTAATCTAGTAACAATAATCTAGTAACAAACTACAGTTACAAAGTTCCAGGCTAGTTTAATACTAAAAAGGGAAGGATGGGCCTCAGAGGAGCTTGCAGCAAGCCAGGTGGAAGGGCTCTTAGGGTCTGGTGGCAAGGCTCACGCTAGTGCGCTTTCTTCGGGATTGTTTCACAGATAACACCACCCCTGGTTCTGATGCCATCTAACAGTGTCTTTTTCTGAGGTGGCCTGGAGAATGGGCTCAGAACCAGCCTTAGATGCTCCAGGCAACTCTGCCTCAGCTGAGAACTGGGAATCATAAGAGAGCCTCCCTTCTTGGGTTGTGGAGAAGCCCTACCAGACAGTAGCTGCCAGTTGCTTAGGGCAGGGCTGGCCACGCAGCAGTCCCTGTGGGTCCTCCCCTTCCGTCCTGTCTCCTGTCACTTGAGATTTCAAGCAGCCTGGAATAAAGCATTGGCCCCGATCGTGATAACTACCTTTCCTCAATCACTGGGTCACTCTAGGTTCAGGGGACAAACCGAAGCAAGGACTGTGGGAATCGTCGTAGCCAGAGAAGCGTGGCTGCCCAAGGCCTCGCTCAGGCCGGAGAAGTCACTCTGAGGGAGAACTCCTCCTTTGGCTCGTCTCCATTCCCACTTGTGGGGCTCCTAAAAAGCAAGCCCGCAGCCAGGCTCCCACAAGGCTCAGCGCGCCTTGTTGTGTTGGCTCGTGCCAGCGGAGCCTTGCCCGGGTTATAAATAGCAGGTATCTGTGTTCTGAAGGGACAGTGGGGGAGAGTGACTGATCATCACAGCTGCATGGAGGACGTGCAGGCTCTGGGGAGCTGACAGCGGAGCCCTCCCACCAGCTGACGGGCCTTCATTCTTCAGCAGCCTGTGGGATGGCTCAGGACGGCTCATACCCTGTTTTACAGCTGAGGAAACCGAGGCTCACGGGACAAATCTTTTAGCCTCAGTCTACCTCCCTGTTAAATCATGATTAAAAAAGCACATTTAATTGTGAGCATAAAGCAAGATAATAAACTATTTTGTGAATCCCCAAAAAGCTACCTAGTATTATATAAGAAATCTGATGGCACAGTGAGTGGAGCACTGGTCTGGGGTCAGGAAGAGTCCTGGTGCCCCAGACAATGTGTGGCCAAGTCACTCAAGCTGTTTGTCTCAGTTTCTTCCACTACCAACTAGGGACAATAATACCCTTTACCTCCCAGGATTGCTGTGAGAATCAAATGGGTTCCATTTGTAAAAGCACCTGGCACAGAGTGGGCTCTGCATAAATGCCTATTCCTGTCCTCTGTGCCCTATTGT
>NC_133622.1:2423079-2470579 GCF_048593235.1 Sminthopsis crassicaudata | reverse complement strand
AGACCAGCCTCCGTGGGAGACTTCCAGTGAGACAGAACCCGCTACATCCAGAAGAAGCCCATCTCACCTTTGGACAGCTCTGATTGCCAGCGGTCACTAGGTAGAAGAGTAGATAGAGCCCCGGGCCTGAAACCGGGAAGGCTCATCTTTCTGTATTCAAATCAGGCCTTAGACACTTAATAGTTGTATGAACCTGGGCAAGTCACTTCACCTTAGCTCCTCATCTGTAAAATGAGCTGGACCAAGAAATGGCGCTCCGGTATCTTTGCTAAGAAAACCCCAAGTGGGGTCACAAAGGGTCAGTCATGGCTGTACAACTACAGATTGTAGGAACGTTTTCTTGTCGACAATCAAACCTAAACGTCCTTCTCTCCCTTGCTCTTGGGCCTGTCCCCTGGGGCCAAACAAAGCAAGACTGATCCCCCTTTTCCCTGACAGCCTTTCCAGTAACTGGTTGCCTCTTATGTATTCCCCCCTTCCCCTGGAGAATTCTGTTCTGAAGGCTAGATATGGCAGTTTCCTTCAATGATCCCCAGTGATTCAGCCTCAATGCCTTTCACCAGTCTGGACGCCCACGAGAGCCCTTCCTAACTCATGGAGCCCAGACCTGAGCACCCCCTCCCCATCCCGTGTGACTAGGGCAGGCTCCTGAAGGAACCCTTCCCATGTCTCCTAGTCCTGACACAAGGATGGCCAAGTGTTTTTCTGATGGGAATGGATCTATATCTCATGGTGGGACGGGCCCTCCTACACATAGCAGCAATCCCCTGTAGCATCCCCAGGTGTGGTCTGTTAGTCTCTGTGGAAAGGCCTTGGGGAGGAGGGATGGAGATGGAGACCTGGCCTTGAAGTAGCCTCCATTAGAACTCTGGATGCAGCAAGTATCAGATGTTACCAACGTAACACACCATGCTTAGAGCAGGTCTGGCCATTAGCTTTCTGTTTTTAAAAACATCCTATAACTTGAGCTTTTCATAATTCAAATTGGCCTTTCCTCCAACTGGCAAGCCATCTACTTTTTCTGGAAAGCCTAACTTCCCTAATCTGTAAATCACAGTTTTGAAGGTGGTGCAGTGGGTGGAGCACCGGATCTGGAGACAGGAAGATCAAATGTGGCTTCAGACACTCACAAGCTGTGGGAGCCTGGGCAAGGCCCTTCACTCTGCCTCAATTTCCCCAACTGTTAAATGAACCAGAGAAGGAAATGAGAAGCCTCTCCAGTATCTCTGCCAAGAATGGGGTCATGAATTGGGGTGAGGGAGTCCATCATGACTGAACAATTCAGGAGTCAGCGGGCTTGAGTTCAGATTGCCCTATCTGTGTGGCTTAGGACAAGTCGTTCAGTGTTCTTCTTTTGTAAAATGAGGAGCTTTGGTGCTGTGGCTTCTGGGATTCCTTGAAGATTTAAATCTGTGAACTTGTGGTCGTAGTCTAAATTTATAAACTTAGATCGGGACAAACCGAGACCAGGTCGCCACAGTCAACATTTATTAAGCACCTACTATGAGCCAAGTGTTTGGGCATGCAAATAAAGGTCCCTTTTCTTGGAGAACTCAGAGGTTAATGGGGGAGAAAACATGCAAACAAGTGTGTACAAAAACAAGCTAAAAATAGAAGACCTTGGAGCTGATCCACAGAGGCAAAGCACCGAGTCCAGGAGGCTTTGGAAAGGCTTTTTGGGGAAGCTGGGGTTTGAGTTGGAACTTGAAGGAAGTCTGGGAGAAAATGGCCAGAGAGAAAATAGAAAAAACAAACTGATTTAGGCAAAAACAAAAACAAAAACCCTGGAGGAGTTAGGTCTGAAGAGAACCTTTGAGATCATTTAGCCTAAGTATCTCATTTTATTGATGAGGAAACAGAGATCTGGAGAAGCGGTCATTGCCCATATTCCCACACGTGGTAGGGAATATCCTTACCATTCAAGCTCAGGACCCCACCCCAAAAAGTCCTAGTGAGAGGGGAAAGAGAATGGGAAGAATGGCTCCCGTGGAATTTCAGGCACACTGAGGGGACACTTTGGGTGGGGGATAAAGGTGTCTGCTCCCTAGCCTGACCATGGCTACCCTCATCATTCTGACTCCTCGAATATTTCAAAATTCTTTCCCGAGCTTGTTTTCTGAGGATTCTGTCATTAGCTTGGTAGGAAGGCTCAGAGAAGTAATTCTAACAAGGAAAGTAGCTCCCGTTCTAGTGGCCATTCACTTCTCATTTAAATCTCACTCCAGACCTTTGAGGGAGCTAGCCCATCACTACTTAAATATCAGAGGCAAGGCCACTAAGGCCCAAAGCAGATTGGCTGTCTGTCTGGTCCAGACCAGAGATTTCATCTAAGTAGGAGAACTCCGGTTTATGGAAACCCTCCACTAGTCAGCAGCTCGCTCCTTTTTATTATGGTTTCTCCTTCATTCTCCAAGAGGATCACGACATCAGGGGGTGAATAAGTTGGATTTAAGTGAGGGGGGCGGGGCTGGGCCAAGTCACCAGCCTCACATCCTCCTCCAGAGCCATCTGGGTCCAGCAGCAGCTCCAGATGACTGGTCAACGCCCCAGATGAGAATTACCTAGAACAATAAGAGAACAGTTGATTTGCCTGAAGTCACCCAGTTCACATAAGTCCAGGACAGTCTATAAACCCAAGACTTCCCAAAACAAGCAGGTGCACTAACCAGCTGATTTCCCTGCCACTTTATCACGGTGATTAGTAGCTTATGTACCTAATATCTGCCCCATGCTATGCCAGTCTGAGCCTCAGAGCCCCAAGAGATAGACCCAGTGGCATGATGCTCATTTTAGAGATGAAGGCCTGGGGCCGAAGCCCTCATACTGGGCTAAAAATTGTGGCGTGACCTCACCCTGCTGCCATAAAGCCCAGCTCGTTAATCACACAAAACAGCTGAATTTGCACAGGGCCAGGAAAGCTCTCCCTAAGAATAGGTTGTTGTTCTCAGTCTGGGGCAGGTGAACATGACAGGCTGTTGCTCCCCGGGGCCGGCTGAGCTAGGCTGGGGGCACTCCCGGTGTCTCTGCACCGGGGTCCCCTTCCCCAAAGGCCCTCCTTCCAGGCGTGTCCATTTTCTTGCTGACTCCTTCATACTGCTTAGAATTTTGTTGACACAAGAGAAAGATCACTAAAAGCGAGCCGCTTTGGGTCCTTCCCAACCGGGGCTGGGTGGCCCATGAGTAAGGTCAGTCAGTGGAGGTTTAGTAAGGGCCTGTCCCAGTGTCCCAGGAACTACGCTAAGCACTGGGAATATAAATATGAAAAACAGGAACGATCCCTGCCCTCAAGGTGGCTCCAATCTAAGGGGTGAGACATTACCCAAAAGGATGCTGAAGGGATTGGAGGACGGGGAGGAGGGACGAGGTGATGGGGATATGAGAGAAATCCAAGGGAGGGCAGCTGGGTGGGTAATGAAGGGATGCCCGGCTTGACTGCCCTCCTGAAATTGAGGAAAAGCTCTTTGCTCTGCCTCATAGCCAGGGGCCACAGGATAGCAAGGGTTCTGACTCAGGCAGCTTTGCATGATGGGATTCCCGAGGAGGGGATGGAGAAGTCAGAAGGGGAGCAGCTAAGTAGGAAACGAGCACAAATCCTGCTTCTTTGGCTCCGAGTTGGTTCTTTCACTTTAGCTGGAGCAGACTGGAGGCTCTGCCTTTGCGAGGTTCTGAAGGTCCAAGAATCAAGTCCACACGGATATTCTGAGCTCTGAGATCCAAAGGATTAAGGGGTGAGCAGTGGGACCCAGGCCAGCAGTAGCTGAAACAAGGGGCTTACCAATTAGGTAACAGACCCTCATTTGGACGTGAACTTGGTGGATGTGAACACTAAAAGTGTATGAAGCCTGAGCTCCTCTCGCAGGGAGGAGGCCGCAGGGGAAAAGCTCACCCCTGAGGTACTGGGGGCATTTTGGTACTGTTCTTTCTATAGCTGGAAAGCCCCTTGGCGCCTCAGACAGAAATCTCGAATGGTTCCCTCTGAAGTAAAAGGCCAGACACGGCCTCAGAGCCCTCCCTACCATCTCTCCTTCCCATCTCCTCCAACTCTCGGCCCTCGGACCCTTTGAGGGGCTTTTAGGGATTCCTCGCAATTTTTTATGCTTAATAATTTTATGCTCATACTAAAAATGTTGGGTACTACGGGTGTCATGTAAAGAGAAGTGACTTTGGAGCCAATTGTTAAGCATTTGCCACCACACTTCTAGTCCAAGATGACAGATAGAGAAGTAGAAGCATTTATGAGCAGCAGCAAAGCCAGCCCTGATTCGTAGCATTTGTCATTTTCCGAGATGCAAATGCTGACGCAGAGAGTTTAACAACCGGCTTTCTCAAGCTGCTCATTGGGTGTGAAATTGCTTTTCTGTCCAGTGCTCTCCCATTCTGTAAACTGCCTCAGCCCCGCTTCTGTTTGGGGTCTGCACAGCCTCCCTGCCCCTTCTGTTTCCATCTTCCTCCTCTCTAGATGCTCTGGGCTCTCTCATTACTGCCTGCCTACCCAGAACCCTTCCTGCTGTACCCCTCCTTGGCTTCCCTACTAAAACGTTCCTTCTTTCCCGTGCCCATTCGCAGGCGCCATGTTGTATCTCTTAAACAGCCCAGCTAGCTGCCTGAAGCTAATCTGATAACAAGCAGACCCATGAAGTGTTCTTTATTTTTCTAAATTGGATTACACATCAAACCCCGCCATATGTCCCATGCTCCCCTGCCTCTTAGCCTTTGCTTAAGCTGTTTCTGCATCGTGGGCCTGAACCATATCCCTCCGTTTCTCCTCTGCCTGCTGCCCTTTCTCTGCTTGGGAATACTCTTCTGACTCTGCTTCAAGACCTGGCTAAAATGCCATCTTTCCCAAGAATCTCCTTGCTTCTGCCACCCAGAACAGAGTCCTCCTTCATTGCTGAAGCCCACTGTTTTCTTCTCATGTGCTTAATTCCATCCTCATATGTGTTGTGTCTGTGTCCAGGCTGGGGAAGCAGTGGTGGTAGGCAAGGGGGCACACAGCACGGGGAGGTCTGGGAGTCCTGCCTCTTGCCCAGGCTGGCAGCGTGATCATGGGTAGCTGTGTGAGCAGGAGCAAGTCTTTCAGCGCTTCAGACAGCAAAGCTTTCAGTCCACAAGTCACAGAATAGCTGCTGATCTATATTGGGGGGAAGACGTTCCACCTTTGAAGTTCCACATGCAGTGAGATCATAGTGCTAAACATGGCGTCCTCTTCCCCCTACCCACAGGGCAAAGAGCACTTCTTATTCTCTTCCTAGTAGACCACGAATTCCTTAGAAAGAGTTTTATTTGTATTCCTGAATATAGTATAGACACAGCATATTTCTGGAATGAATAAAGGACTATTTTTGTTCAATTCATTGTTTGGAGAATTGAATTAATTCCTGCTTAGATTCTAATGACTAAATAGACTAGCTTTTCCTGAATTTAAAAAAAAAATGTTTAATCTTATTTATTTAGATTTTTTTCTCAATAATATTTTATTTTTCCAATTACATGTAAAAATAATTTCACCCTTCGTTTTGTAAGATTTTGAGTTTCACTTTTCTTTTTCCTTCCTCCTTCCTCCCTCCCTCTACCCTTCCTCCCTTCCTGCCTCTTTCTCTCCCTCCTTCCCTCCTTCCCTTTCTTCCTCCCTCCCTTCCTCCCTTCCTCCCTCCCTTCCTTCCTCCCTCCCTTCCTCCCTTCCTTCCTCCCTCCCTTCCTCCCTTCCTTCCTCCCTCCCTTCCTCCCTTCCTTCCTCCCTCCCTTCCTCCCTTCCTTCTTCCCTCCCTTCCTCCCTTCCTCCCTCACTCCTTCCTTCCTTCCTTCTTCCCTCCCTTCCTCCCTTCCTTCCTCACTCCTTCCTTCCTTCCTTCTTCCCTCCCTTCCTCCCTTCCTCCCTCACTCCTTCCTCCCTCCCTTCCTCCCTTCCTTCCTCCCTTCCTTCCTCACTCCTTCCTTCCTTCCTTTTTTCCTCCCACCCCAAGACTGGTAGGATTCTGATATAGCTTATACACATACAATCATCTAAATATATTGCCCTATTTGCCATGTTGCTGAGAAAATAAATTCCCAATAAATGCAGTTTAGCAAGACTATTCCAGACTTCAGTCCAGAGGAATGATGGGAATGATGAGAAAATGAGAAGCCATCATGGTGTGATGCAAAGAACACTGAATTGAGAATCAGAAGACTTATTAGATTATATTCTTGGTCTTTGGACCTCAAGTAAATGCCTTGATTGTTCTTGGGGCTCTGTTAATTTGCAAGATCTGTGATAAACTAACAACTTCACTATTCTGAAAAGTTTAAGGACAAGGAAGGATTCTAGCACTCCCTGTTTAGAAAAGTAGATCTGAAAGGGAATTTAGGGGTTAACTAGTTAAATCCCCTCATTAATGAGAATATGTAAAGAATCTTTAAGTCCTTCAGCATGAAGAACTCCCAGTGTGGGAATTCCCTCCACTGATCCCTCAATCTGAGCGTGATTTAGGAGAGCTGACTAAGGTTCAAATGATTTGCCCTGGGTCACCTGGCATGTGTCAGAAGAAGTATTTGGTCCCGGTTGTCTGGAATTCAAATCCAGCTGTCTAGCGGTACCATCATGAGGCTTCCACTCCCCAATAAATAGAGGAGAGAACTGAGTCCCAGAACTGGGGCAGTCGACTACCCAGAGAGTCAAAGGAACAACTTGGTCTTTGATTCTCAATCCAGGGGCATTTTAGCTCGATTCATTTTGTGCGGGAGTCACCTGATCTGCCCGTGGCCGCCTAAATGCACCCTCATCGCTGTTCTCCAGTGGCCATTTCCAAAACCTTTAAGGACTGATCTGGGAACAAATAGATGGAACCCTCCTTATCATGTTGACAAAATCACTTTCTAACGGATGGCCTCCTGGGAAATTCTCCCTCCTCTCCCCACTGCCATTGCTTTAAAAAACGCAGCCCAGTTTTCTTGCACCAGATTGCCATAAGCCTCTCTGGCTTTAGCCTGGTCATGTCTGCCCCCTTGGGTCAGCCTCCTGTGCCCTTGTGGCAATGACCTCATTGTCCTTTATAGCCCTGAGCCCAGAATCCTCAGCCCTTGGCAGCACCGTGCAACTTGGGCCCGAAGCCAAGCTAAGTTCCACAAGGATCGCTTGTGTGATTAAAAATGGCTGCCCCCCGGCTCCAGTCTCATGTCAATCTTTGTGTGTGTGTATGTCTGAGAATGTGATTTATGCAAACTGGGCCCCGGCCTGTCTTTCTACAACAAAATTTCATCCAAGCTTAGTGAGATCATGTCTTCTCAATCTTTACATCCAACAGCCAACAGTGACCCTGCCGACTCTCTTGTGTACTGATATTCTGCAGCAGATCTTTGCCATCTGACAGGGTTAAGGTCTCTTGGTACAAGCTCCGAGTCTTGAAGTTATTGAATCCTTGCTATGGGAACAAAGGCATAGCAAGCTGAGCTCTTTGACAGCTCAGGGAAATGGCATTGCTTACGGCAACAGCACTTTCCAGTTCATTCAGTTTTTTCCCTCTCAACATATCCACATGGGTGGGCAATGACTTAACAAGTGGGGAAACTGAGACTCAGAAATCTAAAGAGACTCATCCAAGGTCACTTGGTGATTGGTGTAGTTAGTCCTGGAAACTAGACTTTCTTCCTCCTGATCTAAGACTTTCCACCATATGTCACATTCAGGATGACAGCTTTGAGCACGAGTAGTACGCAGTGGGGACAGGTGAGTAAAGAGAGAACTAGAAAAGGATGAGAAAGGCAGGGAGGAGGCAGAACGGATGCTCTTGATGTCCTTGGGCAACTAGGTGGTGCAGTGGATGGAGCTCTTGGTCTAAAATCAGGAAGATCCAGCTTGCAGAGTTCAAATCCATCTTCAGACCCTTATTAGCTGCGTTTCCCTGGGCAGGTCACTTAACTCAGTTTTCTCACCTGGAAAATGAGCTGGCGAAGGAAACGGCAAACCGTTCCAATGTCTCTGCCAAGAAAGCCCCAAGTGAAGCCACAATAGACGTGACTAAACAACAACAGAAACCGGGCAAATGCCATTACCTCCTTAAAGCCTCTCCTAATCTTCCATCGTCCTTTCCCCCTCCCCTGTATTTCAGAATACAATTTGGTGTCCTAGTTATCCTTCCTGTGTTACTAGTAACCACTCAGCCAGAGGCTCCTGGGATTTAAACGCCACATCTCTCCTGGCACCTAGCAGAATTGTGTGCACAAGAACTAACCAACCATCAAGCACCTATTAAGCACCTACTATAGGCTAAATGCTGGAAATGCAAAGATGAAAATCAGATCTTCAAGGAAAAGCAGCGTGGAGATTTGCCAGCTATGTTGTTAAACTCAGAAGCCCTTTGGCTGTGGCCGCCATTGCTTTCGGCAGAGGTATTTGGACGGCGGCACCATTTTCTGCGTTGAAAATGAGAATTCTTGGCCAGCTCACCTCCCGGCGTTGCTGCCTCGCGGACAGGGGCCTGTCCCCAGCACCCCTTTTTTGGGAAGGGGCGGCACGTTCGGCTGGTGTGATCAGAGAAGGATCTCCAGGCTGGATCAGGATGGCATTATCCACTCTTCTCTTTGTCTCTCTGCCCCCTCTGGTCCATTCTGGTGAATGCTGAGTCCGGACTCTGAAGCAGCGTGAGCCGTGATTCTGGAGGTGGGGAAACATTTGCACACTCAATAAAGGGAGAGCCCATGCTGCTGGGCTGCAGGTGCCCTGTTCCTACCTCACCTGGCCTCTTCGGAGTGAACAAAAACACACCGGCTTTGTCCCCTTGTTCAAATCCTCATAGTCAGCTGACGACTTCAGAGAGCCAAGTGCTGCTGAAACTCTTGCCCAAGTGGACCCTGCAGCCTGGACTGAGCAGAGCTATCCCTGGGAGTGTCCGCAGACCCCACAGGACGCTCCCTGGGCTTTGCTCAGCCTCTGCTCCCTCCTGCCCCAGATTTCACTGGCAGCTAGGGAGATAGGCAACGATTTCCAAGACTAGAACAATCCATACAGGTAGAAGCTAAGGCTTTGGGGTCTCTTCCTGGGCTGTAACATCGCTATTGCTGCACTGCTAAGAGCCAAGTGTTGTTACAGAGCACTCTGTGTAGACTACTCCCAACTGCTTGGTATAGTTTGAACCTGTGAAAGGTGCATAGGAAATCTTTTCCTGATGGCTCCTGTTAATGGTCAGATCTCCTTCCCCAAAAAGCCTTGCTATCTCTTAGATGGCGGGAGTTTGTATCTACCTTGTGATCTCAGATCTATTTGGATCTATTTACATATTATACACACACACACACACACACACACACACACACACACACACACACATACAAACACACTGCACTAGGACTTTTGGAACTCCCTATGTACGATGTCCCTGGACTCAGGCAAACAATTGTTTTGTGATGGGAGAAAACACCTGGGTTTGGAATCTGGAAATCTGGGCTAGCCTTCCTTCTCTGCCACATAAGAGCTGGACGACCGTGGATAAATCCCTTCACCTCCTGCAGTCTCAACGGGAAAGCAGCCGTGACAAATATTAATTAAGCACTTTGGAAAGGAGGTTAACCTGAAGCCCATGTGCAAAGATGCAAAGGATAAAGCTGAGCCCCTCGCCCCCAACACGGGCACAGTTCCTGCTCACAAGGAACTTGTGCCCCAGTAGGGACAATAACATAAATGGAAGGTAGAAATAAGATTACCTGGGGAAAGAGAGCAGGCTCATGGGGGCAATCAGGAGAGACTTCCCTCAGAAAAATGGCTCTTGCCTGAGCCTTGAGACAAGCTGGGGTAAGAATGCACGATGTTGTGTGGGGAACAGACTGTTTGCTCAGGGAGAGGAGATGGGAACGCCAAAAGGAACAGCAAGGAAGCTACCCTTTTCTTTCTAGAACAGAAAATACTTGAAAAGGATAAAATAGAATTCATCTGGAAAAGTTGGAGTGGCTGCATTTAGGAGACCTGTCATCTGGGAAGCTGCTGGCACCTGGGCAAAGTGGGCACTTGTGCCTTGGAGATGGCGATTGTCAATAGTATATTAGTGTATGATCAAGGATATTAGGGTACCCGTGGTATTAAGGTGGACAGGTTCTTTCAGAGGGAACGTTCTTTGCCAGCCTGTCTGTTGGGCATTTGGGGCAGTTCTGCCGCCGTAGTTACCGTTACTAACTTCCTAGGAGAATCAGGGGACGGGAGGATCTGGCCCCCTCATTTCCCTGAGGGAGATAGGACTCTTTCAGCCAATGCAATTGGCTTGGGGGGCACCTTCTCTGGGATGAGTTGACTGTTGCCCTGACCAGCTGATTGGCCCAGGATCCCACGGCCAGAACATGGCGCTGTCTCTGAGACCTGTCCTCTGGCTGCTTTATCATATGATCGGGGCCTTTTCAGAGCAGGGAGAAGTGAGGGATCCAACTTCTCATGGTCTGTAAGTGGTGGGTCCCAGACTCAAACCCCATCGTGTTCCTTCCTGGAGCACGCAGAACCTCCCCTCCAGCGCTGAAAAGCTCAGGCCTCCTTGGACACCGGAGCCCTCCTCACAGTAGTTTCAGCACGCCTGTTCCTTTTTCCCACTGCGCAGCAGACACTGGATGGGACAGAGGTCCAAAGGGCCCCGTGCTATGTTTTCAGACTTCTCCTTCCCAGGATGCTATTTTCAATGTAATGAAGAACAGCCTTCCCCCCCCCCTCCTACCAGCAATGGGCTGTGGTGCAAGAGGAGTTGAAAATATTTTATGGTGAGAAAAATGTGGAACTTTCCTTCTTGGCTGGAAGTGGGCAGAGTGGAAGCCAAGTCTCCAATTGCATTACGAAGTCAAACCAGCCCCGGCGGCCTTCGAAAGACCAAACAAGGGCTCGGAGGAGCAGCGGGAAGCGGGGAGCAGGGACCGGGATCCTCTCAGCTCCCTTGGAGCCTCTCACAACCAGCGCCTCTCTAGTTTGTTAACATGGGCGCTCGGGGTGAGCGCCCCTCTTCTGGTTAGCAGAAGGGGGGAGCAGCAGAGCCACCTTTTCTCTCCAACGCCTTCCTCAGGGCCCGGCTCTTGTTTGGTGTGCTTTGCATAATTTGTTACACTAAATAGGAAACAGATTTGGGCGCAGCTGCGGTCCACGTGGGACTCTTCAGCTGGAATCTTGGGAAAGAACCCCGGCGGCTCCGGTGGCTTGTGTGGGTGAGAATGACGCGGCCCCTCCAGCCCATCCACTCTCACTTAGGAAGTGCCTCCCGTGGGCAGCCCCGGGAAGAGGGGCCGGGCAGGAGAGGGGCCCTGGTCTGCTCTGCTCTGGGGGCCGTGGCTGCCATGAGTCACACGACCTACTAGCTGTGCCATCCTGGGCCAGTCACTTAACCCCATTGCCTCCCAAAATGATCTCAGTGATTCTCGCAGAGCGAGTTGCCATTGTAATTCCCATTTTGTAGCTGAGGTAACTGAGGCAGGCCAAAGAAAGAGGACTGGCCTAGGGTCACACAGGAAGTATCCGGGGCTGCATCCAGATTCATCCTGAGTCCAGGCCCAGCAGGGGCCAGTTAGCTGCCTTGGTGGGGAATGATAATATCTGTACTCCAGCTTCACAGGATGGTTGTGAAAAGATCTTTTGAAAACCATAAAGATCACCCAGATGTGAATTAGTAATCTTACTTTCTGCTCCGATCACCAGGGATCCTTCCCCGTTGAATCGGGATTCTGTACAAGGTGGGCTAGGCTCCAGAGGCCATAACTCCTCCTGGGCACTGGCTGGATAGCCTTGGACCTGGGGTGGGGGAAAAGACCATTTTTGCAGGAGATTGGAGCTCTGGGGCCTTCTGACGCCATTTGTGCCGTTGTGGGGGTAGGGCACCTCTGACGCCATTTGTGCCGTTGTGGGGGTAGGGCACCTCTGACGCCATTTGTGCCCTCTGAGACTACTTCTTCCACCCTTTCCATTCCAACTGGTCCAAGTCAGAGCAGCACTTTGTAACTTGAGCTTGTCTGGGCCCCCCCAAAATGTTACTCAGGTTGTCAACAAGGGAACCTGGCTGGGTTCCCGAGGTGGTGAAGGAATGAACAAGCCTTGATGGAGTCAAACAGTGTCCTTAGTGCTGGAGACCCAGAGAGAAGGTGCCAGAATGGGGGGCCTGGAGGAAGCAGAGGCCAGGAGGTTAGCAAGGCTTGGTGGGGTCAGATTCTGCAGTGAGGACCCCACTTGGGAGGAGATACCATTGGCCTCCCTGGGTCTCTCTCCCCCACAGGGAGGCCCCTGGGAAAAGGGGGCTGATCAGTTACTATTGTTCCTCGATGCTGCTTTTTGCCAATGGTACATTGTGGGTGCTTCAACTGGGATAAAGTAGGATAAGCTGGAATAGTATTTATCAATTAAAAACTTTTAAAAAGAGTAAGAAAAGGTTTTTATACTCACAAAAACATAAGGAAATATATAAATATTTTTTAAAAATTAGAGCCAAAATGACAAAAGATTAACTTGACCGCAGGAGAGAGAAGCAGCCTTTAACTTTGCAGAGAGGGCTAACGCTGCAAAGTTAAAGGTTGCTTCTCTCCCCTCTGATAATAATGGATGATCAAGCTATTTTTCTCTCTGGCATGGAGGGTGTTGGGAGGAATCTGTTGGGTCACGTTTACTTTCGTTAAAGACCTCACTATGGCCTTTCTAGCTCAGAACAAGGTTAGTTTTACCCAAGGGGAGAATCCCCAGGCTCTTCTCATCACTTGTGGATCCGGGCTGACAGAGCTGCCACCCTCTCCGCTACCCAGCCACGGGGCCTTTGGGTTGTGTCCGACTCCTTCCCTCACACCCAGTCCTTCTCCCCATGGTTGAAGGGCCTATTACTCTTACTTCCATGACATTTCTCTCATCAGATTCTCTCCAGGTACAAGGCCACCATCAGACCCTTAGCACGCTCCACTGGATGACTCACAGCCTCCCAGTTGTCTCTGCCTCCCTTCAGTCTCATTTCTCCTCGATATACTCGACATTGCTACAAAATAATCTTTTAAATGCACATATCTGGCTATCTCTCTCCTACCCCAAACCTGCAGAGACGCCCTGCGATCCCCAGGATAAAATACAAGTTCCTTGGCCCTGCACACTCTCCCATAATTTGGTTCCCAACAATTTTCCCACCTTATTTTCCATTACTCTTTTCCTTGTAAACTATATTCCAGTCAACAAAATTGTTATCTATTCTCTGAACTCAAGCAGACATATTCCTTCTGTGAATCTTCATAAACTTCCGAAATGTCTCAGACGCTCTTTTGCCCTCCTCTGAATTTACTTGCCAGGGTCCACATGGTGTTTTCCAAGAGGGCAGGGGAGAGCACAGAGGTGCAGGCAGATGAGTGGTGCCTTCCAAGGAACAGCTGAAGGAATGGAGATGCTGAGCCTGGAGAAGAGAAAACTCAGGGGAGGTATGGGAGATGTCTTCAAGAACAGGAAGAACCATTGTTTTAAAGGAGCTTCTCTGAGCAGAGAGCAGAAGCAGCAGCAATATGAGGAAGATGCAGGGATAGATGTGTTAGACGTGACAATTAGAGCTATCCAGGAATGGAGCAGGTCATTAGTGGAGAGAGCCAAGATGGCTACCCCGCTCCCTTCTTGTTTTAAAATTCTGGGCTTACGGGATTCTGTGATTTTCCTCCTTTGTCATCCCCAGAAAGTGACATGTGCTTCAGTCATGTTCAGTCTTGTCTGACTCTTCATGACCCCATTTGGCAGAAATGCTAGAGTGGTTTGCCACTTCCTTCTCCAGCTCATTTTGCAGAGGAAGAAACTGAGGTAAACAGGGTGAAGTGACTTACCCAGGGTCACACACCTAGTAAGCATCTGAAGCTATATTTGAAGCTTGGAAGACGAGTCTTCCTAACTCCAGGTCTGGCACTCTCTCTACTATATAACTCATAGGCACTGAAAACAAGAGGGAATTTAATGAATCTGTTCAAATAATGTGGGTAGGGCAGAGAAAAGTGGGTCAGCACAACTTGGAACTGAAAGTCCTGCAGGAAAAAGAGTCAAAGAGGCAACTCTGGTCACTTTGGGGTGGCAGAAAGCCTAGGACCAACTAAAGGAAGGGCCTTCTTCATTCTTGGAGGACCCACGGGTGACCAAGAGAACTGCATTAATTCAGCCTGAAGTAATGACTTGGAGAAGCCATTGTCAAAATGGAAGCAGGAAGCAGACACTGGGGAGACGATGATAGACCCAAAAGGAGACCCACACGGAGCCGCTTCCTAAGGATTAGCAGCTGCACTCTGCCAGCCCGATTTCTATGGATTTAAAAGTTTTCCTTAATTTCTCACCAAAAGCTTAAATGTTTTTTTTAGAAATGTCTCTCAGCTGAAAAGGGATTTTGTTTGGCCAAGGACATATCTCAGCACTTAATACCTGTGCAATTTGAGGGAAGCCACTTAAGGTCTCTGTCTCCCTGGGTCAGATGAAGGAGGCTGACCACATTCTCTTCCGAGGTCCCTTCCAGTATGGAATCTAATTTTCTCTGTGAAATTCCTCCTCTCATGCTCCATGGCATAGAGACAGTCTCACTTTTTCAAAGGCTAATTATTCCATGGGAGCAGCTATTCCATCAAATTCTCCCAGAATTCAAGTGTGGCTCCGTGGCTGGCCAGCTATGCCCAGCCATTTCCAAAGAGTCTCACCATTCCAAGGGCTGGTCACTGGGGAATTAGTTTTTTGGCCGCACTCACTCAAGGACCATCTATTAATTAATAAGAGGGGCTTCTTGGGAGGGAGACAGGACCCACATGGATGCAATCACAAATGTATTATCTTCATCCGTAAAACAGGGGTAATGATAGCCCCTTCCTTGCCCCTAGAGTTATTGTGAAGATCACATGAGATAACATCTGAAAAGAGCTTAGCAAGTGCCAGCCACACAGTGGGTGCTACATAAATTTAAGCTCTGATGGTGATATTGAGGCTGCTGATGCCTAAACAAAGGATGACTCCGTGGCATTTGTGAGAAGCCATAAAGATTGGGAGGGAGAGAGATTCTGCCCAAATGGGGACTGAGGATTAGCCTAAACTCACTTAGCTCCTAATCCTTAAGGATTTACTCTCAGTAGTAAGCCTAAACATGGGGCAGAAGGGAACTATCATGTCATTGGATCACGTCAGAATCTTATATGGACCTGCTCACTTTCGAGGGATTTTATAGGGGGAATCAATAACAATCTTCCAGCTTCCAAGTCCCTCTTCATGTCTCTTTTCTGAGGATTAACTGGACTGGGTTTTTTGTTTTGGTTTGGTTTGGTTTTTAGCATCACTTGTCAGTTTTTCGGCAGGGTTTTTCCCTTTGTGCTCTGGTGCACAATCCGGTTGCACTGTTGGTTTGAATGATCTGAAGCACTTGCCTTCTCCCCAACAGCAGCCACTACGATATCCCTGATTCCCCTTCAAGTGTGCTCCTTACGAGTTACAACTTTTGCATGTTTCATTGGAATAATATCTGTATTTGAACACCATAGAATTAAAGGCTCAACAAGAGAGCAAGGAGATGTATATGGCATGAGAGCCAATACTCAACTGACAAAGAACTGACTACAAATGGCATTATCCTATTCTATCTGGTCAAGGTCCGCTCAGTCGGTAAAAGCACAAAAGCATGATCTTCACTATCCCAAAGTGGAACATATCCAAATGATTGCTTATCCCTAGTAATTCACACCCTACTGGGATACTACAGCATCCATACCTGGGACACTTAGCGTTAATGGGATCCAGATAAGCCATCTATATCTCACGGTCTCATTTTCTTTATCTGTTAAGCTCCAGAACTATGTTCTTGTCAGAAAGAGATAGCAGGACTGGGAGAAAGATTGGGTCTATGATTTCATTTGTGTAGGAAATATTTGGGGGGGGAGGGCAAATGGTCACCAGCTCCCAACCTAGGGAGCTGTCCAGAGCCAGGGTGGAGGGGGTTGTCCAGTGTCTTGGAGCTTGTAGGCAGATCACACTGGTATCAAAATATAGTCTCTATCCTTGAGGAAGGCTGCTGGGAGGAACAGTATTCTGTAAACCTTCAAGGGACTTATAATCCTAAGTGACTCACTTAGGCAACGAGCATCAAATTAATGAATAGGCATATATTGATGTATTTGAATATCATACATGCATATTTCATAGAAAAGATAATAATTGTGTGTATATAAAATATATATACATATATCTGCATACAAAAGAATGGATTTTGAATCAAACTAGATTCAAATCTTCCCTGTGACTTACTACCTATATGATCCAGGATAATGATGATGGTGATAAATAACATTTATATAGCCCTTTGAAGTTAAAAAAACTTCATATACAAGATCTAATTTGAGCCCTGCATTAACCTTTTGAAGTGTGACTACAGAGGGAATTAACTTTCTTGGAAAGATAAGGAAAGAGAGGTTCAGAAAGGAGGAGGAGGAGCATCACCATCCTGGATTCTTGACGCTTTTCCATGACCTCACAAGGAGAATGGCCAAGGCTCCCTCCAGCTCCCAATGAGCCTTGTCCTTCCTACAAGGTTATAATCTACTAGGAGGGATTTGCTACAAACTGTAAATCAGGCTTGGCTTAAACATTTCTTCTGTCCTTGGGCATCCTGATGAGGTCGAAGGATCTTTCCTCAGAATGTTTTTAAATACATAAAAAGAAACACATAGTATTACAAAGGAAAGTGAATATGGTGAAAGAGAGTTACAAAAAGTAGCTAGGTGGTGAGGAGGATGGAGTAGCAGGTCTGGAGTCATGGAGAGTGCTCTCTAGCATTACGATGACTGGCTGGGCGATTCTAGGCAAGTTACTTAACTCTGTTTATCTCACTTTCTTTATCTGTAAAATGATCCAGAGAATGGTGAACCACTTTGCCAAGAAAACACCAAATGGGGTCAGAAAGTGTTGGACATGACGGAAATGAGTGAACTGCAACAGGCAGAAAAATCTTTTGTAAAAATAAGTTCATAGAAACGGAGTGGCTGCCCATCAGTTGGAGAATGACTAAGTTATGGGATATGAAAGTTATTGTTCTCTAAGAAATGATCGGGAGCAGCCTGGAGAGACTTACATGAGCTGGTGCTGAGGGAAGTGAGCAGGACCAGGAGATCATTATATACTTCAACAACAATACTATATGATGGTCAGTTCTGATGGACGTGGCTCTTGTCAACAATGAAGTTACTCAGGCCAGTTCCAATGATCTTGTGATGAATGGAGCCATCTTCACCCAGAAAGAGGATTGTGGGAACTGAGTATGGATAACAACGTAGCAGTTTCACTTTTTTGTTGTTTGCTTGTTTTTTCTTTCTTTTTTTCTCATTTTTCCCTTTGGGATCTGATTTTTCTTGTGCAGCATGATAATGTGGAAATATGTATAGAAGAATTGCATATGTTAGTCTATATTGGATTTCTTGAGGGGGTGTGAGGAGGGAGAGAAAAAATTTCAGACCACAAGGTTTTGCAAGGGTGAATGTTGAAAACTATACATATATTTTGAAAATAAAAAGCTTTCAAAATAAATTCATAAACCTCAGATCCAAAACTCTTGGACTAAGTCATCTCTAAGAGCCCTTCCAACTCACAAATCCTGTGATGCTAAGATGTGTACACCTAAAACAGAATTGTTATTTTAATTGATACTCTGATGGTCTAGTAATTCCCAGTAGTGCCTTCTGTTCACTTCAGGGCTCTTGAGCCAGGGCTCCTGGCTTGCCATTGGTGTCCTGTCTGCATCCTTCTGTTTTCCTTTTCCAGATACATAAAGGGAAAAAGGTTCCCAGGGGACCCACCAGACCTAATTAATTAATGTTTGCAAGTGTTTGTAAAACTCCTGAAAGCTTTGTATAAAAGGAGCTTTAGAAATACAGGATTTTAGCAAGGGTATTAAAAAAAACTCCTTTGGCTCTTAACACTGTGTCCAAGCAGGAGAAAGAGAAAGAGTAGAGACCCAAATCTACTTTCGATTTCCAAGTTAGAACCATGACTGGGGCCATATGGGGCAGAGGGGCATGTGTGGGGTGAGAGTGTATCTTTGCTTTGTGTATGATTAGGACTTTTTCCTTCTTTTGGATGAAGAAGAATGCAGAGTTTTTTCCAAAGCTCTCACTGAGATAACTTTCCCTGCCCTTTTCTCCTTATCTGGCCAGACTCTCTAGGTCTTGACGACCTCCAAGCTTGCTGATTTTGACTCTTCTCTTTGGTGTTTTCCATGTGTCTCTAGGAGTAACTGGGGAGCAAAGGTATCTATCTGTCTGCCCTAGGAGATTTTCCAGACCCGGGTATGTGCTAATCTAAGCCCTCGAATCTTATTTCTTGCTTTGTAGTATGTGGAGCAATAAAGAAGCCACAGGATTGATGAAGCAGATCATCTTGGCTTTGGCTTCTCATCAATCTCCCTGGGAGCTCTTTACTCAGCCTACTGCTCTTTGCTGGAATTGACGGCCCTCCCACCATTAGCCAACAGCCACAAGGGAGAGGAAAAACCAGATTAAATAGGGTTTAACTTCTACCAGGTATAACCTTGCCAGAGTAGCATGGGCTAATCAATTTGGGGCTTGGAAAGTCTTCAGAGGTTGGAGGCTCAGAGAGAAGGTTACTCTGCAAAAGTCATGCTGGTAGTATCAGAAGAATTTAATCGGAATCAAAATCAGAAGATTTGAGCTCAGTTTCTCTGATTTTAGGGTTGGTCCTGGTTCCTGCGTTGCCATAGCATTTGAGGAACAAGGGGGAGCTAAGAATTAAGCTCCTATTAGCTCTTAGAGGGAAAGTCACAAGATTAACTTTAAGGTGATTTAATTTTTATCCTTCACCCCTTCATGAAGAAACTGAAGTCCTGAGAGTTTAAACAACAGACTCAGGGACTCAAGGATGATAACTTTAAAAGAACATCCAGCTTAAGGTCTGAATTCGAATCCTCACTCTGCATTATCATTTACTGGTTACCTGAGCAAATCATTTACATCTCTCTAAATTTCAGGTTCCTCTTCAGTGAAACCAAGGATATGGGCCAATTGACTTCAGGGTCCTTTCCAGTGCCAATTTAGGATTCCAAGAAGTGACAGGGGCTTTTTTCAAACATCTCCTGGCTCCAAATGCAGAGCTCCTTACCTTACACTAGACTGACTTCATGTTTTCAAAAGTGAATTGTTTGTTAAGGAAGCAATTGGAAAAGGAAAATGGCAACTTTTCTCACTTAGTTTCCTCATGTATAAAAAGAGAACAAGGGCAGATAAGGGGCTCCATGGTGCACTGGGGCTGCAGTCAGGGAGACAGTCTCGGACACTTCCTAGCCTCAGTTTCCTCATCTGTAAAATGAGCTAGAAAAGAATGGTCAACTACTCCAGTATTGAATGGATAAATAATAGACAGATAATAAATGATATATTATAGAAATTATAATTATAAACACACATACATTTGACATGTATTTATATGTGTTTTCTCATTTGATCCTAACAAGGAAGGTAGGTTGCTATTTTTATCCACATTTTATAGAGGTGAAAAATGAAGCAGCTAACATTGAAGTGACTCAATTACAGCTGGGAAGTGTGGGAGGCAAGATCTGAATTCTGAGCTTTGATCTTTCCAGACCTTTGATTCCAAATTTAGCATTCTAGGGATGGTTTCATTCAGTCTTATCTCTTGTAAAATGGGGATAACTGTAGCACCTCAGCATGTAAAGACTTTGAAAATCTTAAGAGAGTTTATAAAATCAGCTATTATTATATCTTACTACCCTGGCCTGGATGATGTTGCTGGTGATAGTCATATCATGATTTCAGAGGATGAAGATCATCTTTACCCCAAAATAGCTTCCTTATTGCTTGCTACTTCAATTCAGAAATCTGGTGTTTATTCCTTTGTCCTGCTCTTTCATCTTTTAAAGTGCAAATGCTCCCAGGAGGGCAACATAATAAGTCCCTCATACCTTACTGTGATTAATTTTTTTTAATTTCTATTTTATTTTTAACCATAAAAAACCAGATTTTTCTAAAGATGAGAGCACTCAGAGAAAATTAGGGAAAAAGAGGAAAAGTAGTTTAGAAGCTTGTGGTGGAATATTAGACTTATATCTGAAAGGAAGTTTCTAGTCATCTAACTCAATTTCCCCATTTTACAGATGAAACAATTGACTCCCATAGAAGTGAAGTGACTCACATAGGTGGTGGATTGGCAAGGGTTGAAGAGGATTAGTAGGAGAGACCCACTTTGTAAGGCTGCTGAAGACCAGCCCTAACTACTCTCATTCCTATTAATTATTGGTTAGCGCCCTTTCTCCTCTTAGGAAATCCCCTTAGGAGAGGTCTGCGCTAAGTCCATGCTGACCAGTTTATATGCTTCCTTTTTCAAATTCACTTAAAAATGTACACGCTACTCAGCTGACTGTTAAACTGACCAAAATAGGAAAACGATAATTGTTGGTGGGGCTGCCGAAGAATGGGCACCGTGACACACTCTTGTGATAAGAGCTGATCCGTTTGTGGTGGAAACGCAAATATCCAGAGGAGAAGCTAGCTGGAAAGCCAGGCAGCCCTCCCTTCCCGATGGGCCCGTCACTGTGCAGGGGTTGGAAGGAGTGGGACTCACTAGCTAAATACTCACCCCAAATGCAACTAAGGGCAATCAGATAAGCACCGACTAACGTGCTAGGCACTGTAAGAGACATAAATAAAAGTCTTTCAAGAAGGTTCCACTCCACTGGGGCAGACAATACGTGCGTTCTATAAGGGGCAGATAACATGTCTACATATAAACATATGCAAAAATATGTAATATATGTGTATATGTATGTATATAAATCTCTCTATATAAATATATACATATATTTCTGGAAGAAGATTGTCATGGGACAGAGTGCTGAGAGACCAAGGGACTGACTGGGAGGGGCAGAGGTGAAGAAGGAGTGAATTCCAGGCATGGGGAAGGAGAAAGGCAGCATGGACAGAGGCTTAGAGATGAGGAGCCAGGAGGCAGCTTTTGGGGATCCCTGGGCTCTGAATGGAACCAGAGTGTCAGCCAGAGTGTGTGAACGGGACTAATGACTAATAGGGCTGAGAAGGCAGGGAGAGGCCAGGATGTGGGAGATTTTAAATGCCAGAGGATTCTGGATTTGCTCCTAGAGAGACCAGGGGGTGACACAGTCAGGCCTGGGATCTAGGAAGGTCACTTGTGGGAGGCGTGGGTTAGAGAGGGATCTGAAGGCCACAGTCTGGGGAGAAACGTTGAGAGCCTGAGCTGGGGAAGGTGTGAATAGTGAGACGGGAGCAGATGCCAGAGATGTGGATGTAGAAGCCTCAAGATTTGTCTCTAATTGTATATGTGAGGACACAGAGAGAAAGAGACAGAGACAGAGTGATAGACAGATACAGACAAAAACACAGAGGGAGACAGTGAAAAAGTCAGAGGCAGAGAGACAGAGAGAGGCAGAGACAGAGAGAAAGAGACAGAGACAGATGGACAGAAGCAGAGGATGACAATGAGGTTTGGGGACTGGAAGGATGGTGGTTCCCTCAACAGAAACAGGAAATGTAGGAGAAGGGAGGTTTGGGTCAGCCGTACTGAGATTCTGCTGCTTACAAATGCATCCCATTTAACAGGTCCAGGAGGCAGCTGGGGAAGTTCTGCAGAGAGGGGTTTGGGCTGGCTGTACAGCCCTAGGAGGCCTCTGCTCCCACACAACAATTAATCTGGCAGATGCTGACAATGATTCCATGTCACAAGTCACCTTAAACACTCCTCTTTCCTTCTCTTTCTAACTATCAGATAGTCAACATCCACTAGTGTATGTTAGTAAGTGCGCTTGTGTGTGTGTGTGTGTGTGTGTGTGTGTGTGTGTGTGTGTGTGAGTGTGAAGATCTGAGGGCTGGATGCTAGTGCTGAATGGGGTGTGTAAAGGGTTTATGCATGAGGCCTGTTTGGGATGGGGAAGAATTCCTGGGAGCAATTGTGAGGGAATGTGGGGAGTCGTGTGGATAGGAGGCGCTTGGGTTTTTTGGAAACATATGGGATGGAGAGATTATATGTGAGGGAAATGATATGGGTGGGGGTCGTCTGCAGTTGTGTATATTGGCAGTAAGGATATTAGCTAGGTTTGCATAGGGTGTGAGGAGAGAATATGTTCCAAACATTTCTTATTCAGGAAAAAAATATTCTTATTTAAAAAGAAATTTCCACAGGCAAATATCATTCTTAGAGCATAGATTTGGACTCTGTCTAGCACAATGATTGCCCTTTGGTTTCTTTTAGAGTATGAGTAGTAGCCATTGCTGGTGACCATAAGGGAGTGAGTGTGTGTGTGTGTGTGTATGTGTGTGAGTGTGTGTGTATGTGTGTGAGTGTGTGTATATGTGTGTGTGAGTGTGTGTGAGTGTGTGTGTATGTGTGTGTGTGAGTGTGTGTGTGTGTGAGTGTGTGTATATGTGTGTGAGTGAGTGTGTGTGTGTGTGTCTGTGTGTGTGTGTGTGAGTGTGTGTGTATGTGTGAGTGTGTGTGTATGTGTGAGTGTGTGTGTGTGAGTGTGTGTATGTGTGTGAGTGTGTGTGTATGTGTGAGTGTGTGTGTGTGTGAGTGTGTGTGTATATGTGTGAGTGTGTGTGTGTGTGAATGTGTGTGAGTGTGTGTGTATGTGTGTGAGTGTGTGTGAGTGAGTGTGTGAGTGTGTGTATGGGTGTGAGTGTGTGTGTATATGTGTGTGAGTGTGTGAGTGTGTGTGAGTGTGTGTATGTGTGTGAGTGTGTGTGTATGTGTGTGAGTGTGAGTGTGTGTGAGTGTGAGTGTGTGTGAGTATGTGTGTGTGTGTGTGTGTGTGTGTGTGTGTGTGTGTGTGTGTGTGTGTGTAGGGCAAACGTAAGTTGTGGACATGGAGGACTAGGAATTAGGATGCAGTCCCTGTGAGGGGCCCCTGAGTCAGAGTTGCGGGGAGGTGCTAAGGCCACGGCTCCAAGGAGCTGGGGCAGCTGGGCAGGGGTGGGCGGGAGCCAGTGCTGAGCTGGCAGCAGGGAGAAATCATTCCGAGAGCTGATAAAGGTGAGCAGTTTGATTGGATGTTCGGGGCAGTGGTGAAATGGCTAATGAGCAGAATCACTAGGCTGAATTATGGCCTAATGAGGCTTCCTACTTCCCTTCCAGCAGCTTGTAACCAGCTGTAAATTGAGTTTCTCAATCCTGTGTTAATCATTCAATAAATGCACTCTATGATTCTTTCACGATTAGCTTTCTTCGGAGGAAGAAACGCTCAGTTCCACACCTCATTCGTATCTGTACACCGGGTACTTGGCAAAGAAAAATTGAGTCACCTTTTGGGGGACACTCTAGATGGAAAGTAGATAGCTAAAATGGGGGTTTTAAGCCAAGGAATATGAGAATGGGGGTGCCATCCTCTAGGAGAGCTCAGGCTCATCCAGCAATGAACCTGGAATCCCCATCCAAGGGGAAGGCCTTGAGGGCAGGGACTATTTCTACATTTCCTTTTTTTTCTCCATTGCAGAGGACAGTCCAGCCCAAGCTTGTTGACTTGGTTGGGGTACAGAGCAGAGTCTCTGTGAATCCCAATAGTGGGATCACACTAAGATGTGGGAAGTTAGCGTTGGACTGAATATTAATTTTCCCTCTATCTCCAGTTTGGTCTTCAACTTCCTATAAATGGTGGGCGTTCCATAAACAGATCCCATGGGCAGAGAAAACAACCGTGTAAATCCAAGTTTACCCCATCTCCTCCTATTCCTAGGCTCCCATTTTAGCTGTGGGTTGATTTGTTCTCACCCCCCAAGCTTCCCTTTAAAAATGAAAAAAAGGGAAGGAAAGCCAGCCAACAGTAATTTACTGGGAGGTTAGGGAGAGATCAACCCTGAAAGGAGGAACTCCTTCCCTAGTGTCAGGGAATAATTCAACTTTTACCTCTTTATTCTGTAATCCAGATCAGTTATAAGTTTGCCTTTTGGGGGAGAGAGCAGGGTTTGTGTTTTGGTGTCCAACTAAAACAAACCAGAGAGACCTTCTTTGCACCTTTGGAGAAACTGGGAAAAAATTCCTGACATAACCCCGGCAACCCCCACTCTCCAAAGTGAAGACATAATTCCCCAAAGCTATATTTTATTTTGAACTGTTTCCTTAACACACACACACACACACACACACACACACACACACACACACAACTCAACCCTCGGTCTAGTCAAGCAAGTGTAATATATTACCTCTGTTGGCTTAGCTGGACAGCAGCGGGAGCTTGTAATAAGGATGTGGTAATACGCCACAAGAAATCTGTAGACTCATAAAAGTTGACCTTATAAATCTCTCTGTTTATCAATTCCATACAGCAGCCACTCCCTGTGGTGGAAGTCTCAGACCAATAAAGCTGGAGTTGATAACCGTACAATTTATCCTCCTTTTCCCCCCCTCGGCAGGCTAATCACGGCACATTAATAACCTCTCTTAAAAATTGGAATGTCACTTTGGGGAAAACACATACACGTACACTCACACACACTCACACACACACTCACACACACACACAATCACACACACTCTCACTCATACTCACACACACACAATCACACACACTCTCACACACACACACACACACACACACACACCTCTCTAGAAAGATGGCAGACTATCCAATTAACATTTATAGGATCTAGTGTCATTAAAGTGACTTCTCAGTTGGTCCTTTTGAGGTTAGTATGGAATCTTTCCCATAATGCTTCTTCCCTTCCCCTGTAAGGGTTCGAAAACCCAGGGGTAACGAGTTGGAGTATGAAGGGGGGGGGACCATAGGGATGAGGTAGTGGCCAATCTGCTTCTTTGTGGGAGAGAGCCCCCCATTTCCTCAATTTCCTAAAACCAGCCAGCATCTTAAAACAGGTGAATGTGTGGGGCAGGCTCACTGATCCCCGAATATTCTGTTAAGAACTGAAGAAACACAGCAGCCTTTTGACACCCAGAGCCCGGATTGTTAAACCCGGTAAGCCCATAAACACGCACTGTTACCAAGAGACATGATGTTTTCGGGGCTGTCTGGATATTGGTACAAGCTTCTTTTGAGCAGGGCCCTGGGAGCATGGGGTTCTGTTTAGAGAAGCTATTTCCCCGTCTGGGCAGATGGCCCTGGGTAACGGGGCTTTGTGATCTGGTTTCAACTAATTCTATTAAACGAAAAATCCTGTAGAGCAGATGTGTTGGAAAGTCCCTGTCCATGTAGTGATTTAATCTATTAAATGAAAACATGGTTGTTTTGGGTCAGCATTTCTGCATTCAGCTGTGACTGGATTGGTAGGGGACTCAGTGGGGGGGCAAAGACTGAAGGAGGCGGATGGGGGAGGGAGGCAGCAGAGACTGCTGGAGCCAGGATTGGAGGCAGGGCAGGTAGAGATCAAGATCTCCAAACGAGAAGTAGGTCACAGTCCCATCCCAAGCCCAAACTAAAGCCCCAAATCATAGGATTATGTCCCTAGAGCTAGATGGGACTCAGACATCAACTCTCGATTATATAGATGAGGAAACTGAAGCCTGGAGATTGACTTGCCCAAGGTCACCAAGGCACAAAAAGCTTCTTGAGTTCAAAGCCAGCCTCAGACGCTTCCTAGCTGGGTGAGTCTGGGCAAGGCACCCGTTTGCCTCAGTTTCCTCGGCTGTAAAATGGGCTGGAGAAGGAAGTAGCGGACTCCTCCGGTATCTTTGTCAAGAAAACCCCAGTTGGAGTCAGGAAGAGTCAGACATGAGTGAGATGACTGAACAATAAAGACAATGCTCAGAGGTAGGGACTGAACCCTCATCCTCTCACTGCACAGCCAGTGGTTTTCCTCTCCCTGTCACAGTGATCCTTCCACTCCCCACAAGGTGGGGATGCTTCTGGGGACAGTAGCCATAGGTCTGCTCTGCAGTGAAATGTGAGTCTTGAGAAATCTCATTCACTAGGTGGGCAAGTTAGGAGTGTGCTTCCTCATCTGTAAAATGGGAATAAGAGTACACTTTCAGAGCTTCCGTTGGCATTTTTTTTAAGTGTTGTCATTGTTCGGTCATTTCTGTGACCTCATTTGGGGCGGTTTGCCATGTCCTTCTCCAGCTCATTTTACAGATGAGGAAACTGAGGCACACAGGCTCACACAGCCAGGAAGTATCTGAGGCTGGATTTGAACTCATGAACATGAGTCTTCCTGACTCCAGACCTAGTGTTCCAGGCACTGTGGAACCCCCTGACTGCCCTTCGTAAACTTGGCACTATATGAATGGGAAAGAGCTCTTAAGCCACATAGTACCACAAAAATCTTGTTTAAAATGATAGTAATTGCAGTCTTGAGCAGAAGCGGGCCCCGGAAGATGGTCAATGGTGCTGCCGTGACCTCCCTCAGAAACCCCCCCAACCTCTGCGACTTTCCTCTTTCTCCTTCTTCAATCCCCCTCTTGCAAAGCTTTCCCCTTGTCTTCCTTTCCCCCTTTTCTTCTTCTTTCCTTCTCTGGTTGTCCTTCTCCCCTCTCCTGGGCCACCTTTGTTAAGATGATGGCAAAATGTGGCCTTAAGAATGGAGGTTCTTAGGAGTGTGGTCTTTTAAGGGGAGACTTTGCAAGTTTATTTCTTACCTCAAAACTCAAGGCCTGCCTGATGGTGGCCTTGGGGTGTCTGGAATTGGGGGCAGCTCTATCATCAAGCTAGGAGGCAAATAAAGGAAGACACGCTTTTGTACCATGGACACTTGCCCCGGCCTGTGGTGGCTTTATGTCTGTCTGCTTGGATTTAGGCTTGTGCTCTTCCCTCTTGGCAAAATTCAATCCCACAACCCCGATATTCTCAGAGCAGAAACTGGGGTTGAGCAAGTTTGTCAAAGTTTGCCCAAAGCCACTTTCCTAATAAAGGATAAAGCGTGGACTTGAATGAAGGATTTCCCAACTCCAAGGTCCATCTTCTCCCCCGTGGCTGGTCTGAGTTTGATGGCTGAACATTCACCTAGTTATTTAGATCAGGGTAGACAGCTGATTCTCACTCAACCCATGGAAAGTCACCAAATGCTATGACTCGTTCCATTAGTGCACTAGGAGGGTGGCCGTGGTGATGGAGATTGGAGGGCCATGGATTAGAGGAACTTTAGAGATCGTCTAGCCAAACCCACTCAGGGGAAACTGAGGCCTAGGGAAGGAAAATATTTGGGGTGAGCAAATAGGGGCACTAGAACTTGAAATCTATGTCTGCTGACTTCAGATGGGTGCTCTTTCTCCTAACCACAAGGTTAGGTCCTGCCCTCATGCACTTAGTGCAGGGTGTGTGTGTGTGTGTGTGTGTGTGTGTGTGTGTGTGTGTGTGTGTGTGTGTGTGTATGTGTGCTCCCATCACTTTACCCCTCCTCCCCCAAAAGATATTTTTTCCCCCACTAGCTCCATCTGACTCATCCTGAACCAAAATTCTCTTTTGGAGATTTTTTTCCCCAAGATATTTATCAACTGTGTGGCCCTAAGTCAGTTACCTAACAGTTTTGTGCCTCAGTTCCCTCATATGTAAAAATGCAGTAGTTTGATACTATCGCTTTTAAGCTTTCTTCCTATCTATAATCTGACCATCAATTTCGCCTCTAGTAGTTTTGTGGATACCTTTGGGGGTGGGAATTGGAGATGGGTGAAGGAGGGGGCTACCAGAACCATTGGGGAAGAGGTCCAGAGTCTGGGCTGGCTTCCCAGGGATGGCCCCAATGTCCTGTTTCCAAACATAGAGCAGCTAGATCGTGCCGTGTGCTTGGCAGACCCTCATTTATGTCTCCCCATTTCCCATGGCATTTTCTCCTCCACAAGTTTCCAACCTCAGTGGTCCCCAAGAGACGCAGGCCAGAAGAAAAAGGGACAGATGGTGACAGCGGTTTAAGAAACAGAGTTATCTGATTCCAGCCTGACCAGACAAACATTTACGCATTAAACTGTAAAAAATAAACAAAGGAAAAGAAAAGCTTCTTTATGCAAGCATCTTTCCATGGGAATAAGAGGAAAATTGACTCAAAGGAGCAGGACCTGGACTTGAGGCCTTCCCCTGACACTCAGTGGCTATGTGACTGTATCCAAGTCACTGTGAATCCATTACCTGATCTGGGAAATGGGGGCAATAAAGGCCAGATGTAGCTGGTGGCTAGCTGAGGCAATACAAGGACAGCGGGCATCTCTGAAGAGTCCAGAGGGAAGTGGATGTGTTTGGGGAGGACTCCTGAGAGAAGAAGGAAGCCAGAAGTGGGCATAAAGGCAGCTTGTCTCATCCAAGATGGAAGGACACAAAGAGTATCCACAGCTCCGCCTTGGAATCCCTTGTGATTGTGGGGAAACCACTTCCCTTCTTTGCATCAGCTCTCTCATCTATAACATGATGACTTGCCGGATCCCTCCTAGACTTTGATCCATGGACTAGTCCTGGGACACGTAGGAAGGCTGCAGGAAGCCCGGGCTTTGCCCAGAGGGAAGGAGCCGGGAGCTCAGCTCCTTTCCCCTGTCCTGCTCTCTCTTGCTCTCACGTTGTTTTGTTGCCTTTCTAGCCTCAAGTATCTGCAAGCCGAGTGACCCAAAGCTAAAAATGAATTCCTGTTTCCAGGAAGAACTCAGAGTTTGGAGTGGGAGCCAAAGAGTAATAATCAGATCACTCATGAGCATTTAGCTTGCTCTAAGGTCTGGAAAGGGCTTTCCTACGCCTTCTTATTTGATCCTCACACCAGATCTGTGAAGTGGGAGCCATTCTAATCTCCACTGCACAGATGGGGAAATGGGTGCTAAGAGATGAAATGGCTTTCCCAGTCACATGACCCATTTTGTGGACTGAGATGTCTCCCAGAGAGGGATTTGGTTCCTCAGGAGTCCAAAGTCGGCTCCAGGAAACCGTCTCCCCTTGAGTTTGTGGGCCCCGAAGGCCTGAGCACTTCAGTGAGCCTGTGAGCTCCTGGATCTCCGTACTGTCTCCTCCAGCACCATGAGTCAGAGGAGCCTGCTTGCTGATGTCATTCCCTCCAGCCCTCTGCTTGTTTTCCTGTTTCATGGACGAAGGCAGAGCCGCTCTTGGACTCCCCAGGCCCCATCCTTTCTTCTTGCTGGATGACGCGCCCGCCTCCTCTTCTGATCACATAGGTCCTTGATGAGGGTTTTTGAACCACCGTCACTTCTAGTAAACCATAAAGGCCTGTGCAAAAGGGAGCTGTGATTATAATACTTAAGGAGTCTTTTTCAAACCCTCTCCATAACTGGGAAGAATTTCATGAGCTAATGTCTCCTGTGTATACTTTTGAGGAAGACTAGAATGTGAATTCAAAGGTTTTTATTGGTGCTCTTGATGGCAGGCTGGATAAAGATTCAAACACTGGAAAAGCTGTTTTATAGACAGTGCCTAGATTCTGCCCAGACTGTCCTATAGTGGGGAGAAATTTGCTTGTGTAGAGAACGAGAAGAAGGGATTTTCTGATGGTTAGAATTTAGGTTAAATCCTCCTTTGGGTTCTGTGTCTCTCTAGAAGAAAAAAAGAAAGAAAGAAAGGGGGGCTTGCAAAGGGATGGTATGCAAGCCTGAAGCTGAAGAGCCCATAGTTCTTCTGTGGACTGTGTCTAAGTCTTGTTTAAAATAGACAAGTTCCTTTTTTTTTTTTTTTAATAGGCTCGATTTTGTTTTCCTTAAATAAGTGTTTTCTTCATGGTTATAAAAGCAAAACAGACCATATCACTTCACAATGGCTTCTTTCTTGGACCACAGTAGAATCTTCCTGTGTAATTAGGAATTATAATGAAGCAGAACAAGTCCCGGCTGAGGACGTAGGCCCTCTCTTTGCACCGGTATCCCCCCGCCTCTGGCCAGAGGAGGCAGATGTGTTTGTGTAATGCAAGATTCTTTGAGGTCAGGACTAGCTACCTGGCTGAGAAGAACTCCACGGATGTTCTTTCTTTCCATCCCTGGGATCCAGTGCTTGTCTCCTGCTTTGGCTCACTTCAAGGTCTGAAAATGAAAACCCCCCATTAAAGAATGGTCTTTAATCTGTCTAAACTTAGAAAGAAGCAACCGGTTAGTCGGTGGTGAGCCAACCTTGGACTTAAGAGGATCTGAGTTCAAGTCCTCCCATCACACAATATCCATTTGATCCAGGAGTCTCTTGCCTTGGAATGCTCCGGGCAGCTCTCAAAAGTCTTTGAACTATCAGTTGTTCTGCATTTTGGGGGCTGGTGGGAGAAGGACCTTTTTCATGAGTGGGACTGCCCCCATACTTAGGAAATCACAGGTCCCACTTTCTACATTTAAAATGCACTGCCACTCAGCCCCATATTTTATCTCCTTGGAAGATTTAAACTTAAGATAAATTTCTATATAGCTTTAAAGGGAGCCGGGAACACTTGGGTTCAAGTTACATCTGTATGATACAGAATGACTTTGACCAAGTAGCCCCCTTGTCTCCCCAGCCGTGTTTCTCCCATCTGCCCCCTGAGAAGCAGGCCCATGTAATGCTGCCCCAGAGCAAGCAGAAATTCAGGCGGGGGTGAGGGAGCTCCTCAGGCACCCGAGGCAGGATGTGAACCCCAACCCCTGGCTCCAAACACTTCTCTCTGCTGTCCCCCTGATCACGGTTTGGCCAGGATCCTGGGCTGGGCTTTCTTTCTTTGGATCACTGCTGGACCTGGTTTCCCTCTATTCTCCTCCCCACCGTACAAAACAAACAAACAATACCCCAAAAGCCTCACATAAATTAGATCCAATCCTTGGACAAAAAAAAAGGGGAAAAAAACAACCACCGGTTTTTTCCTGACAAATTTCAAGTACTAATTTATTCAGCATAGTTTCAGGGACTCATGTTTTATCCCTTTTTAATGAACTCATTTCTAAGCTTTCAGACTTGCTCAAAAATATTTTATTGGAATTTCATTACTATTGTTTTCCTTGGGAAGGCCGAGTCTAATCTGGGCGATATTCTGGCCGGCCCATCACCAAGCAACCCGCTCTGGCATTTGTATCCACTTTTGTTCTGGGTCCGGCTTCCAGGCCTCCACAATGCTCTGGCGTTTACTGTTAAAATATCATGGCAGCCAGCCCCGGAGTAGCCACAAGGCCTGGTGTTAGAGTGGCTCTAATTGATTTAATTATTCATAATTGCTCAGCTGGGGTTTATGCATACTTGAGTGCGATTAAGGGGAACAAGCAGGTCTGCAGCTAATGATGTGTTCCATCATAATTTACTGGAGGAAAGTTGCTAGAGCTTAATTGTAGAGACACAGAACCCTCCTGAGCCGCCTTAGAATGTCCGCTCAGAACCTTCTAGAAAAGCCGGCCTTCAGGCCCATCAGAGCCCACGGGGATGAACGGAAAGACTGGGAAGCTTCAGGAACAAAATGGGAGAGAAAACGGACTTCAAGAGTTGGGAGGAAGCAAAACTCCGAGGCCGGGGCTGCTCTCTTCTCCCCCTCTCGTGGCCGCCCAAGCCAGACGGAAGGTGCACTGTTTCTTCGGGCCAACTCACTGCTGCTGGGGGGGGGCTGCCCGTCTCCCCCAAAGGCCTGGATGGCTTTGCCCCATGGTCCCCATCTGGAAGGAGCAGAGATAGCTAAGGATAAATGGCTGGCACCGGGCAGGGGCACCGGGTAGTGGCACCGGGCGGCGGGCACTGGGCAGCGACACCGGGCAGCGGCACCGGGCAGCTTCCCTATGAATCGCCACCAAGTCGCAGCCCTGCCGCATGAATACTTGCGCTCCTCACTCGGGCTCATCAGGTTAGAGCTGCAAAGGACCTGAAATCATTTGGAGCACCCCCTACCGTGACAGAGGAGGGAACTGGGGGCTGGGGCAGAGCAGTGACTTGTTCAGGATCACCCACGTAGAAAGGACCAATGATGGGATGGGACCTCGGAACCTCAACTGCCAGACTTACTGTTCCCCCTGCCCCAAAGCTGGGCCGGCCCACGCAGCCCTCCCGCTGTGGAAGCGGCTCCCCTTAGAGGCCTGCTCGCAGGGTTAGACAAGGTGCCAGGAGAAGGAGTGCAAGGTTGGGGGGGGGGGGAGGCAGTGAAGGAACCCGGATTTGGATCCAGGATCGGGGGCAACTTTGGCCTCTCACTACCCGGGAAGGGTTTCCTTTCTCTGGCCCTCGTTTTCCCCTCGGTGAAACCAGGGGGTCACATGACTTCTAAGGTCTGGTCCAACTCTAAAGCTGCCGTGTTTACTCCGGAGCAGGGGAGAAGGATGCCATGGATGAAACAGGAAAATGAGATGCTTAACAACAAACAAACCTGGCGCATGCGCACACCACAATGTGTGTGAGAGTGTGTACACGCGGATAGATCCACACACATGCGAAATATTTCATTTGGCCCTTAAGGCAGCCTTGTTATGGAACAGCACTCCCACTTTCCAGATGAGGAAACTGAGTTCGGGAGATTCCAGGCAAGCTCAGAGGGTCTGCTTGGACTCGAGTCCACCTAGTATTCCTACGCCGGAACCTCGGTCGGTCCGTGCGTCCGTCCCGCTGGCACCTTTCGCTGGGGGCGCCTCTTGGGCTCCGCGGCCGCCCCTCGGCCCGCCTCCCCCGGCGCTGCGGGCGGAAGAGAGCGCCGAGGGAAGCGGGCTCGGGAGGCAGAGGGCCGCGGGGCGGGGGAGAGCAGCCGGGCCGGCCGGCCTCCCCACAAGGAGCGATTCTCCGCGGAACAAAACGCTCCCAATGGCGAGCCTTTGATCTCGGCCGGCTCCTGTTGCCAATTGAACTTTGTCACCACGCGGCTGTCATCCGGCGGGAGCGCCCGGGAATTAAGCAGTCTGCCGCAATTTAGCCCGAGCTCACTTTGAAGTGACAACATCAGTCAGAACAAGCCCCCTCCCCCATCTCTGCTATTATTATTAAAAATCGTTCGCGTTCTCCTGGGAGGCTGCGGCCAGTGCGGCTGGGCGGGTGTGCGGTGGCCCGGCCTTCATTTGGGCGAGATCGGGGAGAGCCGGGCCGGGGGACATCAAAAGCCGCCCGGCCCCAGCCTACGAAGGCGAGCCATCGTTAGGCCTAAGGGCGCGCTTCATTAAGGTCCACTTCAAAGCCGCGCTTGGACTGGCCGCCGCCGCCCTTACACGCTGGGGGAAATTGCAGCCGGCTCCCTCGCCGAGGTCTCCGGGCTACATAGAAACGCCCTCTTTCTTCGGGGACCCGCCACTGCAAAGCGGCCCCTCGGGAGCCGGCCGGCCGCGCCATAAATCACCCGAGCGGCGCGCGGTTATCACCCAGATGCCTGATCCCCGGCGCCCCCCTCCCCCCTCTCCTCCTTCCCCCCCCCCCCCAGTTCTTTTTTCCGAGGCGGCCGCGCGGGATCCCGACACCCTCTTCCAGCAAGTTGGGTTTGCCGGCGGCTTTGCTGTTCTCACGATCGGCGGGCCGGGGGTGCGGAGAGCGTGTGCGTGTGAAATAATCTCGTTCCTGCCCTTTAAAGAATCGACCCCGATCGCTTGCCCTCATTCTGTTCAAATCAGTTGGCGAGCAGCCGGACCCTGGCGACGCGCCGGCGGGGGCTTCCGTCACCGAACCGGCGAACTCCTTGTGAGCCCCGATCTCTGGATAGGAGTGTACACGACTCCCGCGTGGCCTGGAGCAAATGCCTCAGTTTCCACAGCTGTCGCATTGTCTAGCCACTTTCTGTCCCTTCCCGCTCTCCCTCTACGACCCCGTGTGTGGGGGGGAGGGGGGGTTCATGGACGGCGCCCGATATTTGCCCAGGGGGTTTGGAAGTTCCGGCTCGGACCGCCACGATCCGGTCCCCTGGTAATTAGCGGCCCATCGGAAAGGTGGGCCTGGGGAGCAGCCCTTTGTGTGTTCCACGGGAGCCCGGAGTCGTCCTTCCTGTGTCTCAGCTCCTCTTTCTCGGGTCCTTGCTCGGAAACGGGGCCGGCTCGGCTTCCCCAAAGGGACCCACGGGTCGGGGTTCGGTCCGGACCAGCGGGTTAGAAGGGAGTAAGTGCGGGGGAGGGGCGGCGCGGTGGGAATGACCACTGTGCTGCTTTCCATTTGGCCCACTTCCTTCACTGTAGAAATATTCGGCAATTACTTCCTCTTCACCACATTTTAATAAAGAAAAACGGGGGGAGCCCCGCCCCCCGCCCGCAGAGCCTCGCGGGGAAGCTGCCTCGCCACGGGCAAGAGAGGGGCCCAAACCACTTAGCGAGCCCCAACTTCGGAGCCCTGGCCACATCTGCGTTTTATCAGCTTTTTCCGGATAGTATTACAGCAAACAATTGTCTGCAGAGCGGTAGACAGCTGAGACTTGAAAGTGCTGAATTACTGAGAAAATGCTCGAGATAAAAACAGCACATGTATCCTATCAGGGTAATGAAAGCAACCTGCGGCCCGCGCCGCCGAGCCCGGCCTCCGAGGGCCCCGCTCGGGAACGGAAGGCTTTAGTTAACTCTTAAGAGCGAAATCGGGCAAGAGGAGGAAAGGTCAGCGGGCCGGCCTGCGTCCCGGGCCGGCCTGCATCCCGGCCCGCCGTTACCGCGAGCCCGCCGTTACCGCGAGCCGGCCGATACCGCGAGCCGGCCGATACCGCGAGCCGGCCGTTACCGCGAGCCGGCCGATACCGCGAGCCGGCCGACGCCGGAATGGGACGGCCGGCCCGGCGTTTCCGGTTCGGGGCTCCCGGGATGCTCCGGGCCCGGGGGGACGCCGGGGACTGTGGGGGGCGGGGAGCGAGCGCGCCCTAGTGAGTGGGGCCAGGAAGAGGAGCCCCCTGCGCCCAGCCGGGACTCGGGGTTTCCAAGAACTTATCCCCGGAGTTCTGAAGCCCCGGCCTTCCCGCACATGTCACCGCTGGGGGGGGTGGGGGGGGGAGCTTCACCAAGCGTCGGGGATCCCGCCCTGCTCTCAGACTGGAGATGGCGCGGCCGGGCCCGGCTGCCCGCCCGAGAGGGCCCCCGGTGCCGCTCGGTCCCGAATAGCTCACATACACTGGCTATTAATAGGCCCCGGCAGCTGCGGGCTCCGAGTCCTGAGTTAAAGGCGGGGGACTCTCTCCCCTCTCATCTTGGCATCCAGGCCGCCTTATCTCAGGCAGCCGGGGTTTGTTTTGTTTTCAATTTTTAGATCCAATTGATTAGGGTCAGAGGGGAAAGTTTAAAAGCTGAAGTTCTAGGATAATCGGCCTAGCAACAGGCTGAATGCTTCCGGAAGCTCTCGGAGAGGTGCCGGACAGGGCCATGCTCAGTTCTTGTTTTGAAGAGCCTGGGCCTGGCATAACTTGGTAGTGCTAACACTGAGCTTGGACTCAGGAGAGACGCTGGGCCACTTCTCTCTGAGGCTGGTGAATAAGGAGATTGATAGCAGAGTCGGAAGGCCGGGGTCCCAATCCCACCTTCCCTAGCAGGGATTTCCCCACCTCGCCCCTAGTTTCCTTGGCTATATGAAGTCGGGGGAGGTCTCATGATCTCTCAAGGGTCTGCAGCTCCATAGCGTTCTTAGCGCACTCGTGCTCTCTACTTGTTGGTGTTTGTGTGAGGCTCAAAGTGTTTTGTCTGCCTTAGATCTGGCCAGAATCTCATTGGGATCCACAGGGACAGTTACTCCTGCGTTTGGCTGAATTATTCTCAAATGGCACCATTTGGGCCCTTACTAGGCAAGTCGTCCAGATTGAGGACCTGCATATGGCTTGAATAAAAGTCAGTTCACTTGGCAGCCTCCAGACTTCGCTCACTCACAGGGCTCCTGCCTCACTACTGATGTACAACAAGGGTCTACCTAACCCTCACTCCCCCTGCCTCATAAGCATCTGCGTCCACACAACACCTTTGTTCCATTCAGGTAACTCCTTGAAAAGCAAGTCATTTAAATGGATCCTTTGACACAGCTTAGACAAGGGAATTAATATTCCCCCCCACACCCTTATTTTGAAATCCCCAAATAGGCAGATTATTTCATTTTGTTCATTAGCCATGAACTTAGAAGGATACTTTAGAGAGATACTTGTGCAGTGCATGATGGGAGAGTCTGAGAAAAGAGCTCTGGAGATAACCAGGAAAGTGGCCCTAATCTTTGGGCTCCTCCATACCCCCTGGTATCCTGGGACAAGACCCAAGAGGTCTCCTAATCCATCCCCTTTGTTTTCCAGATGAAGAAACAGAGACCTACAGAGGAAGTGCTTTGCTTAGGTCGCAGAGGAAATTAGTAGATCAAAAATTTGATTTGAATCTGGTGTTTCCTGATATACAACACTGTCCTTCTCAGGCTTATAAGTTAGTAGCCCAGTCCTCAAAATGCTCTAGAATATAGATGGAGAAAGATGAAAAAGAATTAAAAATCGCTTGAGTTCTGAGAAAAAGAGAGGCTCTGATATGTTGTAAGACCTGGCTGAGTAGCTGCCAGCATCTGCTTTTGTGCAATGGCAGGAAATGTGGACCGGCTGCACGTGGGTCTGTCTGTCCATCCCCACAATGCTGTGAAGGGCCTGGCTGGATTGCTAGATGGGGCCTTCTTTGAGAATTTGCATTTGCAGGCCCAATATTCTATTCCTGTGGGCTCTTGGAGGCAATTATCATTAATGAAAGGATAAGGGAGAAATGTTTACAGAGCTCCCTATTAGAAATGGTTTACCCCGTAATTATGCTGCCCCATGTATCCGACTAGAGCTGCCCGACTATAGATCATTCCTAAAGCCTATCAGGGGAACATAAATGAGATTGACAGATATTAAGGTAGAGTCCAAAAGTGGATTTGTTCCAGGAAATGCAGGGGGTGCCATGGTGGGGGTGGGGGAAGAAACAGAATGGAAGCAGAGCTGACCACATCCCCTTCTAAAGGTCTCAGGTTCCATGAATTGCTTGATTTGTAACTATATCTACCCAACATCCTCTCTGTGTGTCTCCATTAACTGCTCTGTCCTGAGCATATTCTTATAACCACTGCCGAAATTGTAGTTTGATAAATCATCATTGATTGGGGGCTAATTTTTTGCATGGTTGCAAAGCAAATTTACATCATGGAATGCACATTCCCCCTCCCCACCTTAAATGCAAATTCCAAGATGTCCACATAAGAATGAATCTTGGAGGAAATTAAGAAACTGTAATAAAAGATGTCTTCTCATCTCCCCCTCTCTCTTTTCCAGTCTGTGCTTCATATTGTTGTAAGAAGACATTTTTCTACTTAGAAACCTTAAGGGCTCCTTTTTATCTATTGAAAAAAGTTCAAATTTCTTTTCTTGGGATTTCAGGCTCTCCACTATATGGAACTGGCTCCTCTTTCAAGATATATTGATAATCTTTAAATCCCTCATTCCTTTTCATGAACTCTCAATACTATCTAACTGGATTAATCTTTATATTTGAACACGGACTCTATTGTACCTCCCCTATGTCTTTGTCCACCTTCAGCATTTTTGTGCTTCTCTCTGCCTGTTGAATTCCCACCTCTCCCTTTAAGCCCAACTTCAATGCCACCTACCACTTCTAGGAAGTCTTTTAAATCAATAATGGCATTGTCTCTGGAGCCTCATTTTGATACCTTGTTTTACCCCTCATTGCAACACTTAAGCATTATATCGATCTGTAAAAGTGTCTTGTTCTCCTCCTAAATCCTATCTTATTATTTTTTTCCTCTGCTCCCACTGCCTAACACAGTTCTTTGAATACAGTAATAAACTAGGTGTATGAGAACTGTTTGTTGAAATGAAAATGAAATAAAACAAGCGTTTTGAGTTGATCTTAATTCAGATGAGTCTCTAAGGCAGGATCTCAGAAGGAATAGAGAGTAATGAATGGCACAGGCTGAGCTCTTACAAGTCTATTCAGGTCTCCTTTGTAATAATATATTGTAAAATATCATTCTGGGGAGCTCATTCATCTTCAAAGCACCTTAATCACACCCACTTCCGAATCCTCACAACACCCTCTGTGAGGTAAGGCTGCTTGCTAAACATGATAATTATCCTCAGTTCCCAGTATGGAGAAAGTTAAGCCAGAGATGTTTGAGATCACAGAAGCCAAGAATGCTGGGATTGGGGAGCAGTCACTCAGTGCGCTCAGGAAAATGAGGACAAGGGAGGCAAAAATATGTTTGTTTAGAATCATAGCAGAATCTAGCATTTAGACTTGGAATATGTATGTTCAATTGTTCATGTTTTGAAGAAAGATTAGGTCATTCCCAGAGGCGGAAATATCTAAAGTCTGTGTTTTGTGTATGTCGCGATTTTTCATGGTTAATGTAGGGACCATTTAAACAAATTTAAAATAGAAAATCCAGGTATATACAGTAATATTGACTTTATTGCTGACTGAATTGTTAGCCTCAGGCAGGGCCATTCATGTCTCTGAACCCCAATTCTTCATCTAGTCTCATAGTGGTACATGCTCCTCTAAATGCTTTGTATCCCACTGTATTATGAATCAATTTATCCGATACATATGTCTTTTTCCTCCCTGTAGAGTATAACCCCTTTGGGTGGATACCATACTTTATTCATCTGTTTATCTCTCTGTCCCATGTCATGGAACAGGGCTTATAGAACATGGATCATCTGCAAAATCGAGTTGGACTAAAAGATCTCTCAAATCCAATAATCCTATAAAATAAACTCTTAGAGATATAAGGGATTTCAGAGTTTCTTCTACTCCAATCAGTGCATTATAAATGTAAACAACATTTTTTTTTTTTTTCAGAACAGGGATCATGTAAAACGATAGTGGAAATGTATAGCAGGCTGAATGAATGAATGTCAATTAGGGCTCATGATGAACTCTTCCTCCCATCTCCCAAAGTTTTCGGAGGAACAAATGAGACAATGGCTGTGAAAACATCAAAGTTAAAAGCCCCACATGAAGCGTATGATCTGGGAGGACTATTGGAATGGCTACATTGACAGAAGAGTAGAATGTGGAGCTGGAAGGAACTTTAGAATGTATCCAGTTCAAGTTTGTCATTTCACAGATGAGGAAACTGAACTCCGGAGTACAGTTGGGCACTTTTCTCCTGACTGATCACAGACAGACTCAATGGCAGATAATGCTAGAACTGGCATCTCCTGGTTACATCACGGGAGAATTCAAAGCCCATAGGCCCAGAGAGTAAGAACTAGAAGTAGAAGGTCTCGTCCAAAGCCCTGATTTCACAAATCCACTCTGGAGTCAAGTGATTTGCCCAAATAATGAACTTGACCCAAGGTCAAGGCCAAGGTGTTGGACCGGACCACATTGTCCTTTACAAATTTTAGACTGTTAGAGTTGGAAGGACTTCAGAGGCCATTTGGTCCAGGTCCTTGGTTCCCCAGGTGAGAAAATTGAGATGACTTGTTCAGGATCCCACAGGAACAAGGAAGAATCCAGGGTCAGGAAGCCCAAACCTGGTTCCTCTGAGGCTTGGTTAATGGCACCTGGAGGCAAAATCCTGCTATTTAAAAAAAAATTTCCCCATAAACTATGCAAACATGTTTATTTTGTAAATTGAGGCATGTATACCAATTTGGAAATCAAATAGCCTGGCCCTTGCAGGGTGGTTTTTTTTTTTGTTTGTTTTTTGAGGAGGGGAGGGGCAATCTGTAGACTTTAAACTGTTATAGATCTTAGAATCATGTGATGAATTAAAAGTGGAAGCGAGGATCTTGCTATTGCCTTATGCTGCTGTGTGTGTGTGATTCTCAGTCTGCTCATTTGAGGGTTAATTGTGTATGTTGTAATCAGCCCCATCCAAGAGCACAGGCAGATAGAAATTTGTGATTGGGCGGGCAGCGATGGGATTTCAAACGCTGCCCGGCAATAACGCCATCCTGCACTCAGGGGTCCTACCTCGGCTCCTCTTTAATGTTGATTGATTTTAAAAGATTGTCTTTAATTCCCAAGCTGTTTCCATTTTAGTTTTCATCTTTCTGTCATGAGGTAAATGAGACAAAATCGAATTACTCGCATACGTAAACAGACAGTGTGGGCTTTCCTTGTTAGTTTATTTCTTTGCAGATTGCAAATAGGCATTTTTCTTTTCTCCCACCTTTACCCCTGGACTCCTAGAGCAGAGATGAGGGGCTCCTCTTTCTTTCACACCTCATAGGAAGACGGGATCACGGATGTCCGAGCGTGGCCGGATGGAAGCCTAGAACACAGCAGAGCCAGCACTTAGGCTGGAACATTTTAGCAATCATCTGGGCTAAGACCCTTATTTAGCAGATAAGGAAACGTTTTCTCTTATGGTTAGAAAGAGCCTTTTAAGATTGAATGAATAGTTCTTTGATCAAGTCTCCACACACAATCATGTACCTATTAGGCTACATTTAGGAGGGAAAAAGCCGCCATAACTAACAATTGCTTTTTCCTGCTTTTTGTGTGATGTTTAAAGTTGCTTTCTGGGATTGAACCCATAATTAAAGCTTCTTGCCAACCATGTTAATGACTTTTGCTTCTTGGTTATTGAATGGAGAACTTTAGTTGTTTCCAAGGTTAGCTCAAAATTGGGGGAACCCGTGCGAATTCTTTTGCTAACGATAAACTTTTGTTAAGCAAAGTGTGAGTAGCTTTCCAGTCACTCTGGAACAGAAGTTTCTTGTAAGTTATTTACTGGAGTGAAAAGAGCCAAAACGCTGGCTTGGCATTTCCAGCTCTCACTGGAGACCAGTGGCTTAATGAACCGACAGGCTCAGTCAGTCCATCAGCAGCTGGTTATTGTAGGTGTAGTGCACTAGCACTAGGGGAAGGGAATGAGCATTGTTGGAGGGCTTACTGTGCACTAGTGACTGTGCCGAGTGCCTCACGGAGATCACAACTTCCCATTGCTAGCTCCTGTGATCCTCATCTTTCCTCATGTGATCTTTACAATAAGTAGAGCAAAATGGAGCATCATTGCACTTGTCAGGGCCCAAGGGCCATTCAGAGGGGGAGGTCAGAGATGTAGACCTCTCACGTGCAGAGACTGCGGGTGGGTTTCCTTTTTGTTTATACCCCCAGCTCAGGGCGCAGAGGCTTGCTTAATAACGGTTTGGTGAATTGAATTGAATTTGGTGAGATTGGATGGAATGGGCAAAGGCATGTCCTTGGCTGAAATTGGTAGACTATGTGAAGGCGGATTCACAATGTCCCAGCCCCCACTTCTGAATGGGGGCCCCGGCTCCGTGGCCACTGCCCTGATCTGGTCCTGGGCGGGGAGGAGGGGCCCAGAGCCCCGCCTGTGTAATGTGATGGGCAGCTCTGGGCTGCGCCTGAAACACAGCTTCATCCCAGCTGTTCTGATGTAAGCTGTGTCTGGGCTTTGAAGTGGGATGAAGCATATTAGCAGACCTCTCCCTGGTCAGCTGTTAGTGTCAGGAAAACTCGGGCTCTTCAGCCCTGGAGGCGACCAGCGTGCTGTTCCTGGGGGGAGTGGGGCGTGTGGGGCTGGGAGAAGTCAGGGGGACAAAGTCTTTCTGCTGACAAATCTCCCCCCCCCTTTTGCAATCCAATTCAATAGAGGCTGCATCAACGCCTCCTCTTTTTGACTCCTCTAGGTACCCCAACTAATCAGTAGAGGACTCTGTACCTTCAGACTGAAGTTTTTCCCAATTGTTCCCCTGCAGTCCCTGCACAGCTGGAACATCTGGGAAAACACATCTTCTCTTCCGCCTTCCTGTGCACTTCACTGTGCATTTCTCCAAAACGCCAGATCTCCTTCCTTACAAAAACATGTAAATATTCAACTTGTATGCCTTTATATCAGAACAAAAAAAAGATGTCTACCATCCGAGAGCTGGGGTTTTTAGCTTATTCTCGTGGACGCCTTTGATCTTTGGGCTCTGACGGCTCTCAGGGGCTATTTGAGTATCTTTGCCTGTGGTCTTTTTAGAGAAGAGGGTCTTAGAGGGAGAGGCAGGATTTGAATCCAACCCTTATGTCTCTGACTGCCTAGCTCCTCCCACCCAATGCTGCCACTTTCTACTTATCTTAATAATGTATTAATATGAGGTTATTCATTCTCATGGGTAAAAATGAGCCATGTGAATTAGGCCACTGTGTCGTACCATGCTAGAGACTCGTCTTCCATCCCGATTTCTTTTGAATCAATGCATTTTGGAGGATTTCCTGTTTGTTTTTGACTCGTCTCAGACATTCTTAGGAGTATACACAGGGAAACCCCAACATGGGTGGAATACTGCAGAGTACTGAAAGTTTGCAGCTTTCCTAAAGTGTGTGCTTCTCCCACCCAATAGTCCTATAAACCCAGCCCCATACCCAAGGGAACTCTCGTCTTACTCCCTTTCCTAGCCCAGCCGACCCCTCTGCGATCCTTGTTGTTGCCCTTCATTCTCAAAGGGGACCAAGATAACATTAGAATGTAATAGTCATGTTCCACTTGTTCAGCTGGGGCTGATCAGTCCAATACGAGCTCGGAATGCCCTGCCCCAGCTTGGACACAAATAGTGCTGTGAACATTGGGGTGGATTCTCCAACTGCACATCTCGTGTTCTTCTGAACTCCTTCAATTCTGCTTTGTCCATGGAGCCCAGCACCTTCTCTGATGGGGGAGTGCCACGCTGGCGGTCCTGTGCTAAAGTCTCTCCTAATGTTCTTAAGTGAGACCTTGGGGGATGTCCTTGTGTCACTTTTTCTGACCATCATGAACACTTGCCCCGTGTGAGTTCTCCATAAAACGGATTTTTTGACATTCAATCAGTGTGATCAGCTCAGAGGAGCTGCGCTTGGCAGTTAGTTTGAGAATGGACCTCAGTATAAGGTATCTTCTCCTGCCAGGGGATCTTCAGAATCTTCCTAGGATGATTCTTGGCCTGGCACCGGCCCACAGTCCAGGTATCCACAGCATGCCCAATGAGGTCAGCACAATGATTCTATACACCTTCCATTTGGCAGTCAGGCTGATACCTCTCCTCTCCCTTTGGAGCCTCCCAAGCTCTGAGCTAGCTCTGGAAATGCATGCTTCAAGCTCATTATTAATGCGGGCATCCCTGGAAAGTATATTGGCCAGGGAAGTGGACTTATCCATAGCATTCAAAACCCATTGACTGTAGCCAAAGGTTCCACACCTGCATGGTGTGATGCTGGCTGGTGGAGTACCTGTGCTTTTTTGGTGTTGATAGGCCCAAATGAGCACAAGCAGCAGAGAATCCATTCATAATTTGTTGTATCTCGGCTTCAGAGGCTGCATTGAGTGTATGATTTGTTGCAAACAAAAAATCGCCCACCAACATTCCCTCTACTTTAGTCTTGGCTTGTAGCCTTTTCAAGTTGTAGACTTTGCCATCAGTGTGGTAGCTGCCCTTGATGCCACAAGCTAGCTCTCGGAAATGGGGTCTTGGGTCAGCTCCCTCTCTAGGTTTGTTCCCCTGTCTTCTCCCGAGTTATGATTCTTACTTTTTGTGAAAAATTGAGTCTCTCCTAAAGAAAAAAAAGACACTCCCTGGCAAGCTTCCATTATCACTTGCCTGGATAACTCCATTCTCTCCACCCATTCAGGTCTCTGTCCTAAAGCCAAACCTGAGCTAGCTTTTTCCACTTGCTGATTTTTTTTTTAGTTCAGCACACATAGAATTTCAAAGTGCAGAAATAATTTAATTTCATGTTAAGTGACTCTCAAAGGACAAACTCAGTGTGATCTAGGTAAGACCCAAATCTTTTCTTACCTACTTAGCTCCAAGGCCTTTTCTTCTTTGGCCCAGGGTGCCAGAGTTCCTTCTGTCTATGTAACTGAATGCTTTGGCCCACTTTCCCATCTGGCTACTTCTGGGATAACATATCTAGACAATGTCTTCTTTAAGCTTCTGGGCATTGGAGAAACTGGGTCCTTTTCTATGTGAGCTCTGAAATGTCTCCGTCCTTTTCAAGTTGTCATCAAGTCGTGGTCATCAGCTAAAGCTCCTCAATGCACCGCCTGACGTCTTTCCAAAGAAGTTCCCTGAACTCGATGCCCTTGTGCTGGGCTTGCAACACTCTAACCTTTGTGCCCATCAGCCTGTCCTATCCGGGTATCCTCAGACCAACCTGCTCCTGCTGCCTCTTCATGGGGTGGAATATCTCAGTGAATCGCCTTGTTCAGCCCATCCTAGATCCCTTTTGAAGGAAAAATCTCTTCTGAGACCCTTCTTCCCTGATGACCCCCAAGTTCTCTGACAGGTCCTATATTTTCATCCCATTATCAATTATCACATCGTTCTCTCTTCCCCTCCATCCCATAATCTTTCTAAATAACTCATAGATGGACCCATTAAGTAGCCAATAAAGATAAAGCTTATACAGATAAGCATCATCTTTATCATCTCTGTAAGTTAATTATATTTCACCTCCTTTGACCTTAATAACAATTCATATTAATTCATGGGATTGTAAACTAAAAGCTGGAACAGAACTCTGAGGGCCCTTTCCACTAATTAATTTCACTTTTATCCAATCCACCAAACATGTATTAAGCGTTTTTGTTTTGTTTTGTTTTGCCTTGTTTTAAGGGCTATGCCAGGTGTGGTGAGGATATTAAGGCAAAAATAAAACAGCTCCCTGCTCTTGAGGAGCTCAGATCTTGGGAGTAGAGGGAGGGATTTAGTATCTGTAAAACATAAACAAACACAAGATCACAAGATCAGAAAATATTAACTACTGCGTCTTTTTTCTTGTTCTCATTCCCTACCAAATGGCATCCAAGGACCAAGCATCAGACATCTCCTGGTGAGGAGGGCTCCTTCTCAGCCCAAGGCCTGACACTGCTGCAACTCGGTCAAGCAAGGCAGCTAAATTCTAGAGCCTGGGTAAGTCATTGACACTATCTCCTATGAGTCTCTTAACAGCTGTATGGGGTATTCTTGCCCCCATTTAACAGATGAAACTGAGGCTCAAGGCCATTTAGTAATGAAACCAGGATTAGGACCCAAGGTTTCAGTTGACTTGTGATCTTTTCACCATTTTGTCCCCTCAGAACTCCCGTTTCAAGCTAAGTATGCTCACAAATGGTGGGAGATTTTATGCGATTAAGCCAGAACTCCATCTTCCCCTTCTCTCTCCCCCCTAATGGTCCCCTAGTGCAATGGCTAAAACTGCCCGACACCGATCAACAGAAAGTCTGACCTTCTGAAGACCTATGGTGTATATTTATGTATTTAGTTTTCAACTGAGCCATGCTAATTAAAACTCCATAACAAATAAACTCAAAGCATGAGATCCTGTCAGATTCATAATAAACAAGAGGGCGAGGGCCTGGTCCAGAGAACATGTGATAGATAGCTGCGGTCAGCGAGTCTCCTGAAAGATTGAGCGCTGACTGGGGTGTGCGTGTGTGGTGGGGGCTGGGAGGGTGGAGGAGGAAGGGGGAGGTGGTGGTAAAATGGGAAAATTACTCACTTCACATCAACAAACTAGAAAGAAAAACCCCACATTGGAAGAGTAAGTAAACATACTCGGACTATATTTCCCAGAGAAGGGGTGGGAACTTTACCCATGGAGACAGTGAAAATTAGGCCGGACAGAGGACAGAAATCAGTCTGCATTTGCCGGAAGATCTTATGGACTCTTCTCAATACTCTTCATCATTCTGAGTTGGAAAGATGCAGCCATTCACTTAATCCCCTGAGGAACAGCACTTTCTGTTGGAGATCTCCATGAGTTTGGGATGAATCTAAAATATTCTCTCTCCTTGAGTTTCTTGCTTGTTCACCAACACACACACACACACACACACACACACACACACACACACACACACAAAGAAAAAAGAAAGAAAGAAAGAAAGAAAGAAAGAAAGAAAGAAAGAAAGAAAGAAAGAAAGAAAGAAAGAAAGAAAGAAAGAAAGAAAGAAAGAAAGAAGAGAAAAAAGCAAAAACCATCAGTTCTTGTTTCATCAGAGTAGTCTGCTGATGTTCTCGAGAGGCAAATGAGAATTTGAATATGGCTTTTCATTTCTGGGTTTCAGTAGCTTGGCCTACCATCCTGGCTTTCTCTGAGCTGTTTATTGTTTTAGAAAATTAACTAGAAAATTGCTTTCTTCCCAGGACAATTCTTAATTATGCCTACCCAAGCCCCAGAATTTTCCGCTGGAATCTTTCCTTCTCTGGAATGTTCTCAACAGAAATCTCCTTAAAAATGTACCCTGAGGGCTGGGAGATTGGCACAAGAAAGCTCTGGGAACCAAGTTTCTATTTGGATTGCGGTGGGATGATCTTCTCCATTAAGATAAAGGCAAAGTTTCCTCTCCTAGAATTTCAGAGTCGGAGGAATTTAGAGTTGGGACTTTAGAGATCCTCTAGTCTGAGCTCCTAACCTAAGAAACAATCTAAAATCCCCTTTTAGAAATAGCTAATTTCTGATTAAATACTACCCGTAATGAGGAGCTCACTACCATGAGAAAGAGTATGGTACGGAGGAAAGAGGACTAGACTTGGAATCCAAGGATTCGAGCCCCTTGTTCTGGTGACCATATTTCTGTTAAATGAAGCATAAGAGCCTTTTTACTGAGCTTGTGGTCAGCTACATCTTTCCCTTCAACATAGAGATAGGTGTTAGATAGTAGATACATGGATAGATGGATGGTTAGAGATAGATAAATGAATAAACTTGAATTCTTGTCAAGTTACATACCCTGTATTCCCTTTCTAAATTCAGAGCTTTTTATTTCTTCTCCTGAAAGCTCATCTTGTAGACTCTGATCTCTTCACTGGTCTTCCTCTGATATCCCATTGTGGTTTGGATCTTGAAGGCTCCGCCAGGCAGGCACAGAGCTGGCATGCTGCCGGACTGGAAGGGCCCGAGCCACAGAATGACTTGTCAGGTATGGGGAGACAGCAGCAGAAGGCCTTAGCCTCCGGAAGGTGGGCTTTTGTTTTTATTTTCAATCGTGATGTGACCTCGAAATAACAGCAAACGGCAAACAAACCACAAAGCAAGCCTCTAGTGGACCTCCTTTTGGCTTCTTTCATGGTGGGAGCAGAATTGAAGAAAAACAAAAGCAGAGTACCCCAAATCACAGTTTTTAGTCTGTTTACAAAACTTAACTATTGGGATACTAGCATTATAATGTGCCCTTTATTCCAAAATCAACCAGTTTACCCATTATTGCAAGAACTGGACCAAGTCTATGTTGAGGTACACCATCTAAGTGAAATCAGAAGCCATAAAGTTAAGTTCAGTGGAAGACTGGGTCCCAGGTTCTTCCCCAGCAAGTCAATAACAAAGCTGTGGAATGGGTTTCACGGTATAACCAAAGGCCACGAGAAAGCCCACGCCATAGCAAAGCCTGGTTGCCTCCACTTGTGCTTGAAAGTGTAAGCAGACTGGCCACACCGGACACAAGTGGAGCTCACGACTCCACATCCACTCCAAAGGGCGAAGAGTTAGAAAAATTCTGGGAAGACTCCAGTGAGATTCCCCATCCTGACAAGTAATTCTCGGTACTTGATGAGAAATAAATGAGCAGCAATTCTTCATCCCTGTGACTTCCGAGTGGAGGTGGACACAAGAGACAATGCGAAAATTATGTTGGAAGAGAAGGTTCATTTTGATAATGGAATGCAAGAGAACTCTTCAGAAACTCTGTGTTTGTACGTCTTAAATAGTTTCTTTAAAGAAATTGTGAATATGCTAAGGATGTTCTAAGTGGAAAAGATGAGATTCTAGCATTGTTTTCTCACCAGA